>NW_027591077.1:0-5000 GCF_964213995.1 Mustelus asterias
TGCGCGCGAGAGAGAGAGTGCGCGCGAGAGAGAGAGTGCGCGCGAGAGAGAGAGTGCGCGCGAGAGAGAGAGTGCGCGCGAGAGAGAGAGTGCGCGCGAGAGAGAGAGTGCGCGCGAGAGAGAGAGTGCGCGCGCGAGAGAGAGTGCGCGCGAGAGAGAGAGTGCGCGCGAGAGAGAGAGTGCGCGCGAGAGAGAGAGTGCGCGCGAGAGAGAGAGCGCGCGCGAGAGAGAGAGCGCGCGCGAGAGAGAGAGCGCGCGCGAGAGAGAGAGCGCGCGCGAGAGAGAGAGCGCGCGCGAGAGAGAGAGCGCGCGCGAGAGAGAGAGCGCGCGCGAGAGAGAGAGCGCGCGCGAGAGAGAGAGCGCGCGCGAGAGAGAGAGCGCGCGCGAGAGAGAGAGCGCGCGCGAGAGAGAGAGCGCGCGCGAGAGAGAGAGCGCGCGCGAGAGAGAGAGCGCGCGCGAGAGAGAGAGCGCGCGCGAGAGAGAGAGCGCGCGCGAGAGAGAGAGCGCGCGCGAGAGAGAGAGCGCGCGCGAGAGAGAGTGCGCGCGCGAGAGAGAGTGCGCGCGCGAGAGAGTGCGTGCGCGAGAGGGGGACACACTCTCTCTCACACACACTCTCTCTCTGGGGACAGTGTAGAGGGAGCTTTACTCTGTATTGAACTCTGTGCTGTGTCTGTCCTGGGAGTGTTTGATGGGAACAGTGTAGAGAGAGCTTTACTCTGTATCGAACTCTGTGCTGTACCTGTACCTTTCCTGGGAGTGTTTGATGGGAACAGTATCGAGGGAGCTTTACTTTGCATCTAATCCCGTGATTCAGTTACTGATAGACTGTAGAGGAAGATCAGGTCACACACACACTCTCCTTACACACTCTCAGACACACACACACATGCTCTCTCTGTCTCTCACACACACATACACTATCTCTTACGCACTCTCTCACTCACACACATGCTCTTTCTCTCTGTCACACACACGCTTTCTCTCTCTCACACGCTTTCTCTCTCACACACTTTCTCTCTCACACATTCTCTCACACACACTTTCACGCTCACACACTCTCACCCATGCATTCTCTCTCACTGACACACTCTCACACACATGCACTCAGTCTCTCACACACATACACTCTCTCTGTCAAACATACGCTCTCTCTCAAACATATACTCTCTCTCTCTCACACGCACTCTCTCTCACACACGCACTCTCACTCACACACGCACTCTCTCTCACACACGCACTCTCTCTCACACACGCACTCTCTCTCACGCACACACTCTCTCTCACGCACACTCTCTCTCACGCACACACTCTCTCTCTCACACACTCTCTCTCTCACACACTCTCTCTCTCACACACACACGCTCTCTCTCACGCACACGCTCTCTCGCACACACTCTCTCTCTCGCACACACTCTCTCTCGCACACACTCTCTCTCGCACACACTCTCTCTCTCGCACACACTCTCTCTCTCGCACACACTCTCTCTCTCGCACACTCTCTCTCGCACACACTCTCTCTCTCGCACACACTCTCTCTCTCGCACACACTCTCTCTCTCGCACACACACTCTCTCTCGCACACACACTCTCTCTCGCACACACACTCTCTCTCTCACACACTTTCTCTCTCACACATTCTCTCACACACACTTTCACGCTCACACACTCTCAACCATGCATTCTCTCTCACTGACACACTCTCACACACATGCACTCAGTCTCTCACACACACACACAGATACACTCACTCTCTCACACACATACACTCTCTCTGTCAAACATACGCTCTCTCTCAAACATATACTCTCTCACACACGCACTCTCTCTCACGCACACACTCTCTCTCACGCACACACTCTCACGCACACTGTCTCTCACGCACATACTCTCTCTCACACACACTCTCTCACACACACACTCTCTCTCTCGCACACACTCTCTCTCTCGCACACACTCTCTCTCTCGCACACACTCTCTCTCTCTCGCACACACTCTCTCTCTCGCACACACTCTATCTCTCTCGCACACACTCTCTCTCTCTCGCACACACTCTCTCTCGCACACACTCTCTCTCTCACACGCACACACTCTTTCTCACAGACACACTCTTTCTCACACACTCTCTCTCTCGCACACACTCTCTCTCGCACACACTCTCTCTCGCACACACTCTCTCTCGCACACACTCTCTCTCGCACACACTCTCTCGCACACACTCTCTCTCGCACACACTCTCTCTCGCACACACTCTCTCTCGCACACACTCTCTCTCGCACACACTCTCTCTCGCACACACTCTCTCTCGCACACACTCTCTCTCGCACACACTCTCTCTCGCACACACTCTCTCTCGCGCACACTCTCTCTCGCGCACACTCTCTCTCGCGCACACTCTCTCTCGCGCACACACTCTCTCTCGCACACACTCTCTCTCGCACACACTCTCTCGCACACACTCTCTCTCCCACACACTTTGTCACACACTCTCTCTCGCACACACACTCTCTCACACACACACTCTCTCACACACACACTCTCTCTCTCACACACTCGTTCTCTCACACACACACACACACACACACACACACAATGATGGGCAAAATGTAGAGGAAGATTTGAGCTGTATCTAACCCCGTGCTGTACCTGTCCTGGGGCTGTTTGATGTGCACAATGTGGAGGCAGCTTTTCCTTTAATCTCGCACCATGCTGTATCTGTCATTGGATTATTTGATGGGGACAGTGTATAGGGAGCTTCACTCTGTATCTCACCCCGTGCTGTACCTGTCCTGGGAGTGTTTGATGGGGACAGTGGAGAGGGAGCTTTATCAGTATCTAACCCTGTGCTGTTCATGTCCTGGGAGTGTTTGATGAGGACATGGTCGAGGGAGCTTTACTCTATATCTAACCACGTGCTGTATCTGTCGTGGGAGTGTTTGATGGGGACGGTGTATAGGGAGCTTCAGTCTGTATCTCACCCCGTGCTGTACCTGTCCTGGGAGTGTTTGATGGGGACAGTGTCGAGGGAGCTTCACTCTGGATCTAAACCCGTGCTGTACATGTCCTGGGAGTGTTTGATGGGGGTAGTGTAGAGGGAGCGTTATCTGTATCTAACCCTGTGCTGTACCTGTCCTGGGAGTGTTTGATGGGGGACAGTGTAGAGGGAGCGTTATCTGTATCTAACCCTGTGCTGTATATGTCCTGGGAGTGTTTGATGAGGACAGTGAAGTGGGAGCTTTACCCTATATCTAACCACTTGCTGTACCTGTCCTGGGAGTGTTTCATGGGGACAGTATCGAGGGAGCTTCACTCTGTATCTAAACCCGTGTGTACCTGTCCTGGGCGGGTTTGTTGGGGACAGTGCAGAGGGAGCTTTACTCTGTATCTCACCCCGTGCTATATCTGTCCTTGGTTTGTTTGATGGGGACAGTGTAGAGGGAGCTTTACTCTATATCTAACTCCGTGCTGTACCTGTCCTGGGAGTGTTTCATGGGGACAGTGTAGAGGGAGCTTTAATCTGTATCTCACCCCGTGCTGTACCTGTCCTGGGAGTGTTTGATGGGGACAGTGCAGAGGGAGCTTTACTCTGTATCGAACTCTGTGCTGTGTCTGTCCTGGGAGTGTTTGATGGGAACAGTGTTTGAATGTACAAACCTGTACAGCACAATCCCATCCTGTTTCAGTCCCAGTCTGCCTCTGTATCTGTATCTCCCTCTGAAATTAGCTTGCCCTTTTCCTGAATAAGACTGACTGCACACTCTCTCTCTCTCTCTCTCTCTCACACACACACACACACACACACACACTCTCTCTCACACAGACTCACTCTCTCTCACTCACACACACACACTCACTCTCTCACACACACACACACACACTCTCACACACACTCACTCTCTCTTACACACACACACTCTCACACACACTCTCTCTCTCTCACTCACACACACAGACACTCTCTCTCTCACACATACACACACTCTCTCTCTCACACACACTCTCACACACACTCTCTCAGACACAGACACTCCCTCTCTCTCTCACACACGCACCCTCTCTCACACACACACACTATCTCTCTTTCACACACACGGTCTCTCTCTCTCACACACTCTCTCTCTCACACACACTCTCTCTCTCGCACACACTCTCTCTCTCGCACACACTCTCTCTCTCGCACACACTCTCTCTCTCGCACACACTCTCTCTCTCGCACACACTCTCTCTCTCGCACACACTCTCTCTCTCGCACACACTCTCTCTCTCGCACACACTCTCTCTCTCGCACACACTCTCTCTCTCGCACACACTCTCTCTCTCGCACACACTCTCTCTCTCGCACACACTCTCTCTCTCGCACACACTCTCTCTCTCGCACACACTCTCTCTCTCTCGCACACACTCTCTCTCTCGCACACACTCTCTCTCTCGCACACACTCTCTCTCTCGCACACACTCTCTCTCTCGCACACACTCTCTCTCTCGCACACACTCTCTCTCTCGCACACACTCTCTCTCTCGCACACACTCTCTCTCTCGCACACACTCTCTCTCTCGCACACACTCTCTCTCTCGCACACACTCTCTCTCTCGCACACACTCTCTCTCTCGCACACACTCTCTCTCTCGCACACACTCTCTCTCTCGCACACACTCTCTCTCTCTCGCACACACTCTCTCTCTCTCGCACACACTCTCTCTCTCTCGCACACACTCTCTCTCTCTCGCACACACTCTCTCTCTCTCGCACACACTCTCTCTCTCTCGCACACACTCTCTCTCTCGCACACACTCTCTCTCTCGCACACACTCTCTCTCTCGCACACACTCTCTCTCTCGCACACACTCTCTCTCTCGCACACACTCTCTCTCTCGCACACACTCTCTCTCTCGCACACACTCTCTCTCTCGCACACACACTCTCTCTCGCACACACACTCTCTCTCTCACACACTTTCTCTCTCACACATTCTCTCACACACACTTTCACGTTCACACACTCT
>NW_027591077.1:15000-22500 GCF_964213995.1 Mustelus asterias
CAGAAAGTGTCAATGAGATTGTGTCTCTTTGCAGAAGTTGAATATTTCACAGGAGATGCCTTGAGATAAAGGAAAGTTTTACCAATGTCTGCGTAACTTTCAAAGTCTCCAGACGCATGAAGGGGGCAGGGATTTTGTAATATTCAGAGCAGGAGATGGGGGACAATCACAGAATTGAAGATGTGAGGCCATCTCTTGTTTCTGAATGTCAATCTGTAGCTTTTAAACTTTAGTCCGAGGCTAATCATTCCAAGTTTGCAATCCCACACTTTGCTGTTGTTAATTTTGAGTTGTAAATTTTCTGAAATTGATTCTGTAATAAAAATCCCTGCAGGATGCAATGATTCCCATTCTGTCTGCTGCTGCAAAGCCCCAGTTTGTGTCTCAGTTTCACTCTTTATCAGCCATTTAAGATCCAAGAGCCATAGAATTCCTACATTGCAGAATGAGGCCATTCAGCCCAACAAGGCTGCCCCGACAATAATCCCACCCAGGCCCGAATCCCCCTGACACTAAGAGGCAATTTAGCAAACGTGCAAACTCCACACAGTCACTCGAGGCGGGGAATCGAACCCAGATCCCTGGCGCTGTGAGTCAGCAGTGCTAACCACTGTGCCACCGTGTCGCCCGGTGATGAGACAGAACGTTGGCCAAAGTGCACAGAAATAGGCAGCATTGTCAGCATTTTAGCTGGAAGCTTCAAATGACAAAGGGATCTTAATAGTAGAGTCACAGAATCCTTGCAGTGCAGAAGGAGACCATTCAGCCCATCGAGTCTGTACTGACTCTCTGACACAGTATCTTACCAAGGCCCTTGACCCAGCCCTATCCCCGTAACCCCACACATTTACCTTAATCCACCGAACCTACACAGCTTTGGACAGGAAACGGCAATTTACTGTGTCCAATCCACAAATTTGGAAAATACTGGGATGGATTGAGAAATGGTTTCAGGGCAGAAAACAGAGCTCAGATACAAATGGGCCCTTTGGCCCAACTTTTCCCTGCCACCCAGTTTTTACCATTAAGCTCGTATCAAATGCCTTGCGTTTGGCCCAAATCCCTCCATACCAATCTTACCAGAATAACTGTCTAAATGCTTTTTAAAATATAAAATTGTGTCCGCTTCTACTCCGACCTCTGGCAGCTTGTTCCAATTCCTCACCACCCTATGTGTGAAAAGAATTGCCCTCTGGACCCTCTCCCCTCTCACCTTAAACCTATGTCTTCTAGTTTTAGACTCCCCTCCCTTTTGGAAAAGATGTTGACGAGCTTATCAAAGAACAAAGAGAATTACAGCACAGGAACAGGCCCTTCGGCCCTCCAAGCCTGCACCAACCATGCTGCCCGACTGAACTAAAACCCCCTACCCTTCCGGGGACCATATCCCTCTATTCCCATCCTATTCATGTATTTGTCCAGACGTTCCGTAAAACTCACTATCGTATCTGCTTCCACTACCTCCCCCGGCAGCGAGTTCCAGGCACCCACCACCCTCTGTGTAAAAAAACGTGCCTTGTACATCTCCTTTAAACCTTGCCCCTCACACCTTAAACCTATGCCCCCTAGATTTTGAATCTTCCACCCTGGTAAAAAGCTTCTGACTATCCAATCTGTCCATGCCCCTCATAATCTTGTAGAATTCTATCAGGTCGCCCCTCAACCTCCGTCGTTCCAGTGAGAACAAACCAAGTTTCTCCAATCTCTCCTCAGAGCTAATGCCCTCCATCCTAGGAAACATCCTGGTAAATCTTTTCTGAACCCTCTCCAAAGCCTCCACATCTTTCTGGTAGTGTGTCGATCAGAATTGAACACTATATTCCAAGTGCGGCCTAACTAAGGTTCGATAAAGCTGCTGTATCCATGCCCTCATTATTTTAGAGACCTCTATAAGAATACCACTAAGCCAACTCAAGGGAAAAAAGTCCCAGAGTATCCAGCCTCTCATTATAACTCAAACCATCAGGACCCCATAGCATCCCAGTCATTCTTTTCTGCACACTTTCTAGCTCAATAATCTCCTTTCTATAAGGGTGACCAGAACAATACACAGCATTCCAAGTGTGGTCTTACCAATGTCTTGTACAACTTCAACAAGACGTCCCAATTCCTGTATTCCATGTTCCGACCAATGAAACCAAGCATGTGGAATGCCTTCTTCACCACTCTATCCACCTGTGACTCCACTTTCAAGGAGCTATCAATCTGTACCCCGAGATCCCTTTGTTCTGTAACTCTCACCAACACCCTACCATTAACTGAGTAAGTCCTGTGTTGGTTCGATCCACCAAAATGTATCACCTTGCATTTATCTAAATTAAACTCCATCTGCCATTCAACAGCCCACTGGCCCAACTGATCAATATCTCATTGCAACCCTAGATAACCTTCTTCACTGTCCACTATGCCACTAATCTTGGTGTCATCTGCAAACTTACAAACCATGCCTCCTAAATTCTCATCCAAATCATTAATATAAATGACCAATAACAGTGGACCCAGCACCGATCCCTGAGGCACCCCGTTGGTCACAGGCCTCCAGTTTGACCAAAAAAACAACCCTCGACAACCACCCTCTGTCTTCTGTCATCAAGCCTATTTTATATCCATTTGGCTACCTCACCCTGGATCCCGTGAGATTTAACCAAATCCTGTCTGCTTTTGTTTTTAAATGTTTACATGTTTAAACACTGAAACCTCTTGCCCTTGTTGGGAATATCAGTGCGGTTTGAGAAAAGCAAACACTGATTACACACTCAAAACCCCCCAACACAGGACTGAGCAGAGAGTGTGAAATGTGACTGGTGTGAGTGTGGAATGTCTTTTAAAAGTGGGTAAGAAACACTCCTCCATTTTCAAATCTTTACCTTGCTTATGTAGCGTCTTGGACTCCCCTGACACTCACTATCCATCTGAATTAATCTCTATTCCTCACTGTCTAACTGTTACTCTCTGCATTGCTCCCTCTCCCTATCTCTCTGTTACTCTGCATCGCTCCATCTCTCTCTCTTCCTCTCCCTCTCTCTATCCCTCTCATCCACCATGTTGTTTATCGTTAAGGGGTCTAATCACGGAGAATTCAAACACTCTTTCTGTTTCTGTCTTGGCAGAATTAGCAACATTAGTGGATATTTCAAGACTGGATTCACACAATACAGACAGAACGCTGGTGAGCTCAGTACACGTGGTACCTGAATGTTACAATAAGATAGAATCTGTATTCAGACAACTGTCACCCCACAGGGTCCAAACTTCACCGTGTTAATTTGATTTGATTTGATTGATTTGTATTGGGATGCAGTGAGAAGTATTGTTTCTTGTGCGCTATACAGACAAAACATTCTGTACATAGAGTGCACAGGGGAGAAGGAGAGGAAAGGGTGCAGAATATAGTGTTGCAGTTACCGATAGGGTGTAGAAAAAGGTCAGCTCTCACACACACACTCTCTCTTACACACTCTTAGACACACACATAATCTCACACACACACACACACTCTCTCACACACACACACTCTCTCTTACACAGTCTTAGACACACACATAATCTCACACACACACACACTCTCTCACACACACACACTCTCTCTTACACACTCTTAGACACACACATAATCTCACGCGCACACACGCTCTCTCTCTCTCACACACACACTCTCTCACACTCTCAGACACACACATACTATCTCACACACACACACACTCTCACACACACACACGCTCTCTCTCGCACACACACTCTCTCACACTCTCAGACACACACATACTATCTCACACACACGCTCTCTCTCACACACACACGCTCTCTCTCTCACACACACACTCTCTCTCTCTCTCACACACACACTCTCTCACACTCTCAGACACACATACACTCTCTCTCACACACACACTCACTCTCTCAGATGCACTCTGTCTCCATCACACATTGTCTCTCTTTCTCACACTCTCCCTCTCACACACACACACAAACTCATATTCTCTCTCTCACACACACACATTCTCTCTCACACACACAATGTGGAGGGAGATTTACGCTGTATCTCACCCGATGCTGTACCTGTCCTGGGTGTGTTTGATGTGTAGGCAGCTTTTCCCTGTATCTATCCCCATGCTGTATCTGTCATTGGAATATTTGATTGTCATGATGTGGAGATTTGATAGTTATTTGATAGTGACAGTGTAGAGGGAGCTTTACTCTGTATCTAACCCCGTGCTGTACCTGTCCTGGAAGTGTTTCATGGGGACAGTGACGAGGGAGCTTTACTCTGTATCTAACCCCGTGCTGTACCTGTCCTGGGTGTGTTTGATGGGAACAGTGCAGAGGGAGCTTTACTCTGTATCTAACCCCGTGCTGTACCTGTCCTGGGAGTGTTGGATGGGGACAGTGTAGAGAGAGCTTTACTCTGTATTGAACTCTGTGCTGTACCTGTACCTTTCCTGGGAGTGTTTGATGGGAACAGTGTCGAGGGAGCTTTACTTTGCATCTAATCCCGTGATTCAGTTACTGATAGACTGTAGAGGAAGATCAGGTCACACACACATTCTCCTTACACACTCTCAGACACACACACACACACACACACACACACACACACACACACACTCAAACACACACACATGCTCTCTCTGTCTCTCACACACACATACACTATCTCTTACGCACTCTCTCACTCACACACATGCTCTTTCTCTCTGTCACACACACTCTTTCTCTCTCTCTCACACACTTTCTCTCTCACACACATTCTCTCACACACACTTTCACCCATGCATTCTCTCACTGACACACTCTCACACACATGCACTCAGTCTCTCACACACACAGATACACTCACTCTCTCACACACATACACTCTCTCACACATACACTCTCTCTCAACCATATACTCTCTCTCTCGCACACACACACTCTCACACACACAATCACTCTCACACACACAATCACTCTCACACACACACTCTCTCTCGCACACACTCTCTCTCACACTCTCTCTCTCTCACACACACACTCTCTTTCTCACACACACACTCTCTTTCTCACACACACACTCTTTCTCACACACACTCTCTCACACGCACACACTCTCTCTCGCACACACTCTCTCACACACTCTCTCTCTCTCGCACACACACTCTCTCTCACACACACAAACTCTCTCTCTCTCACACACACACACACACACACAATGATGGGCAAAATGTAGAGGAAGATTTGAGCTGTATCTAACCCCGTGCTGTACCTGTCCTGGGTCTGTTTGATGTGCACAATGTGGAGGTAGCCTTTCCTTTAATCTAGCACCATGCTGTATCTGTCATTGGATTATTTGATGGGGACAGTGTATAGGGAGCTTCACTCTGTATCTCACCCCGTGCTGTACCTGTCCTGGGAGTGTTTGATGGGGACAGTGTCGAGGGAGCTTCAGTCTGTATCTCAACCCGTGCTGTACATGTCCTGGGAGTGTTTGATGGGGATAGTGTAGAGGGAGCTTCACTCTGCATCTAACACTGTGCTGTACATGTCGTGGGAGTGTTTGATGAGGACAGTGAAGTGGGAGCTTTACTCTATATCTAACCACTTGCTGTACCTGTGCTGGGAGTGTTTGATGGGGACAGTGTAGACGGAGATTTATTCTGTATCTCACCCCGTGCTGTATCTGTTAGAACATAAGAACATAAGAAATAGGAGCAGGAGTAGGCCATCTAGCCCCTCGAGCCTGCCCCGCCATTCAATAAGATCATGGCTGATCTGACGTGGATCAGTACCACTTACCTGCCTGATCCCCATAACCCTTAATTCCCTTACCGATCAGGAATCCATCCATCCGCGCTTTAAACATATTCAGCGAGGTAGCCTCCACCACCTCAGTGGGCAGAGAATCCCAGAGATTCACCACCCTCTGGGAGAAGAAGTTCCTCCTCAACTCTGTCTTAAACCGACCCCCCTTTATTTTGAGGCTGTGTCCTCTAGTTTTAACTTCCTTACTAAGTGGAAAGAATCTCACCGCCTCCACCCTATCCAGCCCCCGCATTATCTTATAATATCTGTTCTGGGAGTGTTTGATGGGGACAGTGTAGAGGGAGATTTACACTGTATCTAACCCCATGCTGTAGCTGTCCTGGGAGTGTTTGATGGGGACAGTGTAGAGGGAGATTTACACTGTATCTAACCCCATGCTGTACCTGTCCTGGGAGTGTTTGATGGGGACAGTGTCAAGGGAGCTTTACTCTATATCTAACCACTTGCTGTACCTGTCCTGGGAGTGTTTCATGGGGACAGTGAAGAGGGAGCTTTACTCTGTATCTAACCCCGTGCTGTACCTGTCCTTGGTTTGTCTGATGGGGATATTGTAGAGGGAGCTTTACTCCATATCTAACCCCCTGCTGTATCTGTTCTTGGAGTGTTTGATGGGGATAGTGCAGAGGGAGCTTTACTTTGTATCTAACCCATGCTGTGCCTGTCCTGGGAGTGTTTGATGGGGACAGTATCGAGGGAACTTTACTCTGTATCTAACCCCATGCTGTACCTGTCCTGGGAGTCTTTGATGGGGACAGTGTCGAGGGAGCTTTACTCTATATCTAACCCCGTGCTGTACCTGTCCTTGGTTTGTCTGATGGGGATATTGTAGAGGGAGCTTTACTCCATATCTAACCCCCTGCTGTATCTGTTCTTGGAGTGTTTGATGGGGATAGTGCAGAGGGAGCTTTACTCTGTATCTAACCCATGCTGTCCCTGTCCTGGGAGTGTTTGATGGGAACAGTGTAGAGAGAGCTTTACTCTGTATCTAAACCCGTGCTGTCCCTGTCCTGGGAGTGTTTGATGGGGACAGTGTCGAGCGAGCTTCACTCTGTATCTAAACCCGTGCTGTCCCTGTCCTGGGAGTGTTTGATGAGGACAGTGTAGAGGGAGCTTTACTCTGTATCTAACCCTGTGCTGTACCTGTCCTGGGAGTGTTTGATGGGGACAGTGTAGAGGGAGCTTTACTCTGTATCTAACCCCGTGTTGTACCTGTCCTGGGAGTGTTTGATGGGGACAGTCTCGAGGGAGCTTTACTCTGTATCTAACCCCGTGCTGTACCTGTCCTGGGAGTGTTTGATGGGGGACAGTGTAGAGGGAGCTTTATTCTGTATCTAACCCCGTGCTGTACCTGTCCTGGGAGTGTTTGATGGGGACAGTGTAGAGGGAGCTTTACTCTGTATCTAACCCTATGCTGTACCTGTCCTGGGAGTGTTTGATGGGGGACAGTGTAGAGGGAGCTTTACTCTGTATCTAACCCCGTGCTGTACCTGTCCTGGGAGTGTTTGATGGGGGACAGTGTAGAGGGAGCTTTACTCTGTATCTAACCCCGTGCTGTACCTGTCCTGGGAGTGTTTGATGGGGACAGTGCAGAGGGAGCTTTACTCTGTATCTAACCCCGTGCTGTATCTGTCCTTGGTTTGTTTGATGGGGACAGTGTAGAGGGAGCTTTACTCTATATCTAACCCCGTGCTGTATCTGTTC
>NW_027591077.1:27500-40000 GCF_964213995.1 Mustelus asterias
ACCCTTGTTGTACCTGTCCTGGGAGTGTTTGATGGGGACAGTGTCGAGGGAGCTTTACTCTGTATCTAATCCCGTGCTGTACCTGTCCTGGGAGTGTTTGATGGGGACAGTGTCGAGGGAGCTTCACTCTGTATCTAAACCCGTGCTGTACCTGTCCTGGGAGTGTTTGATGGGGACAGTATAGAGGGAGCTTTCCTCTGTATCTAACCCCGTGCTGTACCTGTCCTGGGAGTGTTTGATGGGGACAGTGTAGAGGGAGATTTACTCTGTATCTAACCCCGTGCTGTACCTGTCCTGGGAGTGTTTGATAGTGACAGTGTATAGGGAGCTTCACTCTGTATCTAAACCCTTTCTGGACCTGTCCTCGGTGTGTTTGATGGGGACAGTGTCGAGGGAGCTTCACTCTGTATCTAAACCCGTGCTGTACCTGTCCTGGGAGTGTTTGATGGGGACAGTATAGAGGGAGCTTTACTCTGTAACTAACCCCGTGCTGTACCTGTCCTGGGAGTGTTTGATGGGGACAGTGTAGAGGGAGCTTTACTCTGTATCTATCCCCGTGCTGTATCTCTCCTGGAAGTGTTTTATGGGGACAGTGTAGAGCGAGCTTTGCTCTGTATGTTACCCTGTGCTGTCCCTGTCCTGCGAGTGTTTGATGGAGACAGTGTAGGGGGACCTTTACTCTGTATTGAATCCCGTGCTGTATTTGTCCATGGAGTGTTTAATGGGGACAGTGTCGAGGGAGCTATACTCTGTACCTAACCCTGTGCTGTACCTGTCCTGGGTCTGTTTGATGTGCACAATGTGCAGGTAGCCTTTCCTTTAATCTAGCACCATGCTGTATCTGTCATTGGATTATTTGATAGTGACAGTGTATCGGGAGCTTCACTCTGTATCTAAACCCTTGCTGTACCTGTCCTGGGAGTGTTTGATGGGGACAGTGTAGAGGGAGATTTACTCTGTATCTAACCCCGTGCTGTACCTGTCCTGGGAGTGTTTGATGGGGACAGTGTGTAGGGAGCTTCACTCTGTATCTAAATCCTTGCTGTACCTGTCCTGGGAGTGTTTGATGGGGACAGTGTATAGGGAGCTTCACTCTGTATCTAAACCCTTGCTGTACCTGTCCTGGGAGTGTTGGATGGGGACAGTGTATAGGGAGCTTCACTCTGTATCTAATCCCGTGCTGTACCTGTCCTGGGAGTGTTTGATGGGGACAGTGTCGAGGGAGCTTCACTCTGTATCTAAACCCTTGCTGTACCTGTCCTCGGTGTGTTTGATGGGGACAGTGTATAGGGAGCTTCACTCTGTATCTAATCCCGTGCTGTACCTGTCCTGGGAGTGTTTGATGGGGACAGTGTCGAGGGAGCTTCACTCTGTATCTAAACCCGTGCTGTACCTGTCCTGGGAGTGTTTGATGGGGACAGTATAGAGGGAACTTTACTCTGTATCTAACCCCGTGCTGTACCTGTCCTGGGACTGTTTGATGGGGACAGTGTAGAGGGAGATTTACTCTGTATCTAACCCCGTGCTGTACCTGTCCTGGGAGTGTTTGATGGGGACAGTGTCGCGGGAGCTTCACTCTGTATCTGAACCCTTGTTGTACCTGTCCTGGGAGTGTTTGATGGGGACAGTGTCGAGGGAGCTTTACTCTGTATCTAATCCCGTGCTGTACCTGTCCTGGGAGTGTTTGATGGGGACAGTGTCGAGGGAGCTTCACTCTGTATCTAAACCCGTGCTGTACCTGTCCTGGGAGTGTTTGATGGGGACAGTATAGAGGGAGCTTTCCTCTGTATCTAACCCCGTGCTGTACCTGTCCTGGGAGTGTTTGATGGGGACAGTGTAGAGGGAGATTTACTCTGTATCTAACCCCGTGCTGTACCTGTCCTGGGAGTGTTTGATAGTGACAGTGTATAGGGAGCTTCACTCTGTATCTAAACCCTTTCTGGACCTGTCCTCGGTGTGTTTGATGGGGACAGTGTCGAGGGAGCTTCACTCTGTATCTAAACCCGTGCTGTACCTGTCCTGGGAGTGTTTGATGGGGACAGTATAGAGGGAGCTTTACTCTGTAACTAACCCCGTGCTGTACCTGTCCTGGGAGTGTTTGATGGGGACAGTGTAGAGGGAGCTTTACTCTGTATCTAAACCCGTGCTGTATCTCTCCTGGAAGTGTTTTATGGGGACAGTGTAGAGCGAGCTTTGCTCTGTATGTTACCCTGTGCTGTCCCTGTCCTGCGAGTGTTTGATGGAGACAGTGTAGGGGGACCTTTACTCTGTATTGAATCCCGTGCTGTATTTGTCCTGGGAGTGTTTAATGGGGACAGTGTCGAGGGAGCTATACTCTGTACCTAACCCCGTGCTGTACCTGTCCTGGGAGTGTTTGATGGGGACAGGACTTGGGGGACATTGGATTTTAGACAATGTTTCGGGTTTTAGACTTTTCGGAGTGAAATTCAGGAACACTTTGCCACACCAGGTGTGATATTAGTTTGGAACTACCTTCTATAATTCACAGTTGATGCTCAGTCACTTATTAATGTTCAAACCCGAAGTTGATAGATGGTATTTTACACACAGGAGAAGCAATTTAAAATCAATGGGTCAATGTTAAAATAGTTGCAGGAACAGAGAGACCTGGGGTCTCAGTTCATTTTTACATCTTAAAGATTCAACCTGGGGCTCAGAATCTGTCAGTTGAATCTACTTTTCCTGTCCCGAAAACGTGTCAACAATTGTGTTGGGGAATGTGACAAAAGGTGACATTCCTGCATCCTGCACAGTGGGGTTGGGAGGTTGTTTGAAAGGAGATTCAGAAAGTGTCAATTAGATTGTGTCTCTTTGCAGAAGTTGAGTATTTCACAGGAGATGCCTTGAGATAAAGGAAAGTTTTACCAATGTCTGCGTAACTTTCAAAGTCTCCAGACGCATGAAGGAGGCAGAGATTTTGTAATATTCAGAGCAGGAGATGGGGGACAATCACAGAATTGAAGATGTGAGGCCATCTCTTGTTTCTGAATGTCAATCTGTAGCTTTTAAACTTTAGTCCTGGGCTAATCATTCCAAGTTTGCAAACCCACACTTTGCAGTTGTTAATTTTGAGTTGTAAATTTTCTGAAATTGATTCTGTAATAAAAATCCCTGCAGGATGCAATGATTCCCATTCTGTCTGCTGCTGCAAAGCCCCAGTTTGTGTCTCAGTTTCACTCTTTATCAACCATTTAAGATCCAAGAGCCATAGAATTCCTACACTGCAGAATGAGGCCATTCAGCCCAACAAGCCTGCCCCGACAATAATCCCACCCAGGCCCGAATCCCCCTGACACTAAGGGGCAATTTAGCAAACGTGCAAACTCCACACAGACAGTCACTCGAGGCGGGGAATCGAACCCAGATCCCTGGCGCTGTGAGTCAGCAGTGCTAACCACTGTGCCACCGTGTCGCCCGGTGATGAGACAGAACGTTTGCCAAAGTGCACAGAAATAGGCAGCATTGTCAGCATTTTAGCTGGAAGCTTCAAATGACAAAGGGATCTTAATAGTAGAGTCACAGAATCCCTGCAGTGCAGAAGGAGACCATTCAGCCCATCGAGTCTGTACTGACTCTCTGACACAGTACCTTACCAAGGCCCTTGACCCAGCCCTATCCCCGTAACCCCACACATTTACCTTAATCCACCGAACCAACACAGCTTTGGACAGGAAACGGCAATTTACTGTGTCCAATCCACAAATTTGGAAAATACTGGGATGGATTGAGAAATGGTTTCCGGGCAGAAAACAGAGCTCAGATACAAATGGGCCCTTTGGCCCAACTTTTCCCTGCCACCCAGTTTTTACCATTAAGCTCGTATCAAATGCCTTGCGTTTGGCCCAAATCCCTCCATACCAATCTTACCAGAATAACTGTCTAAATGCTTTTTAAAATATAAAATTGTATCCGCTTCTACTACGACCTCTGGCAGCTTGTTCCAATCCCTCACCACCCTATGTGTGAAAAGAATTGCCCTCTGGACCCTCTCCCCTCTCACCTTAAACCTATGTCTTCTAGTTTTAGACTCCCCTCCCTTTTGGAAAAGATGTTGACGAGCTTATCAAAGAACAAAGAGAATTACAGCACAGGAACAGGCCCTTCGGCCCTCCAAGCCTGCACCAACCATGCTGCCCGACTGAACTAAAACCCCCTACCCTTCCGGGGACCATATCCCTCTATTCCCATCCTATTCATGTATTTGTCCAGACGTTCCGTAAAACTCACTATCGTATCTGCTTCCACGACCTCCCCCGTCAGCGAGTTCCAGGCACCCACCACCCTCTGTGTAAAAAAACTTGCCTTGTACATCTCCTTTAAACCTTGCCCCTCACACCTTAAACCTATGCCCCCTAGATTTTGAATCTTCCACCCTGGTAAAAGGCTTCTGACTATCCACTCTGTCCATGCCCCTCATAATCTTGTAGAATTCTATCAGGTCATCCCTCAACCTCCGTCGTTCCAGTGAGAACAAACCAAGTTTCTCCAATCTTTCCTCAGAGCTAATGCCCTCCATACCAGGAAACATCCTGGTAAATCTTTTCTGAATCCTCTCCAGATTCTCCACATCTTTCTGGTAGTGTGTCGATCAGAATTGAACACTATATTCCAAGTGCGGCCTAACTAAGGTTCTATAAAGCTGCTGTATCCATGCCCTCATTATTTTAGAGACCTCTATAAGAACACCACTTAGCCAACTCAAGGGAAAAAAAGTCCCAGAGTATCCAGCCTCTCATTATATCTCAAACCATCAGGACCCCATAGCATCCCAGTCATTCTTTTCTGCACACTTTCTAGCTTAATAATCTCCTTTCTATAAGGGTGACCAGAACAATACACAGCATTCCAAGTGTGGTCTTACCAATGTCTTGTACAACTTCAACAAGACGTCCCAACTCCAGTATTCCATGTTCTGACCAATGAAACCAAGCATGTGGAATGCCTTCTTCACCACTCTATCCACCTGTGACTCCACTTTCAAGGAGCTATCAATCTGTACCCCGAGATCCCTTTGTTCTGTAACTCTCACCAACACCCTACCATTAACTGAGTAAGTCCTGTGTTGGTTCGATCCACCAAAATGTATCACCTTGCATTTATCTAAATTAAACTCCATCTGCCATTCAACAGCCCACTGGCCCAATTGATCAAGACCCCATTGCAACCCTAGATAACCTTCTTCACTGTCCACTATGCCACTAATCTTGGTGTCAACTGCAAACTTACAAACCATGCCTCCTAAATTCTCATCCAAATCATTAATATAAATGACAAATAACAGTGGACCCAGCACCGATCCCTGAGGCACCCCGCTGGTCACAGGCCTCCAGTTTGACCAAAGAAAATAACCCTCGACAACCACCCTCTGTCTTCTGTCATCAAGCCAATTTTATATCCATTTGGCTACCTCACCCTGGATCCCGTGAGATTTAACCAAATCCTGTCTGCTTTTGTTTTTAAATGTTTACATGTTTAAACACTGAAACCTCTTGCCCTTGTTGGGAATATCAGTGCGGTTTGAGAAAAGCAAACACTGATTACACACTCAAAACCCCCCAACACAGGACTGAGCAGAGAGTGTGAAATGTGACTGGTGTGAGTGTGGAATGTCTTTTAAAAGTGGGTAAGAAACACTCCTCCATTTTCAAATCTTTACCTTGCTTATGTAGCGTCTTGGACTCCCCTGACACTCACTATCCATCTGAATTAATCTCTATTCCTCACTGTCTAACTGTTACTCTCTGCATTGCTCCCTCTCCCAACCTCTCTGTTACTCTGCATCGCTCCATCTCTCTCTCTCTCTTCCTCTCTCTCTCTCTATCCCTCTCATCCACCATGTTGTTTATCGTTAAGGGGTCTAATCACGGAGAATTCAAACACTCTTTCTGTTTCTGTCTTGGCAGAATTAGCAACATGAGTGGATATTTCAAGACTGGATTCACACAATACAGACAGAACGCTGGTGAGCTCAGTACACGTGGTACCTGAATGTTACAATAAGATAGAATCTGTATTCAGACAACTGTCACCCCACAGGGTCCAAACTTCACCGTGTTAATTTGATTTGATTTGATTGATTTGTATTGGGATGCAGTGAGAAGTATTGTTTCTTGTGCGCTATCCAGACAAAACATTCCGTACACAGAGTGCACAGGGGAGAAGGAGAGGAAAGGGTGCAGAATATAGTGTTGCAGTTACCGATAGACTGTAGAAAAAGATCAGCTCACACACACACACCCTCTCTTACACACTCTTAGACACACACATAATCTCACACACACACACGCTCTCTTACACAGTCTGAGACACACACATAATCTCACACACACACACGCTCTCTCTCTCTCTCGCACACACACTCTCTAACACTCTCAGACACACACATACTATCTCACACACACACACACTCTCTCACACACACACGCTCTCTCTCTCTCACACACACTCTCTCACACACACACACGCTCTCTCTCTCTCACACACACTCTCTCACACACACACACGCTCTCTCTCTCTCACACACACACACTCTCTCTCTCTCACACACACACTCTCTCACACTCTCAGACACACACACACTCTCTCTCACACACACACACACTCTCTCTCAGACGCACTCTGTCTCCATCACACATTGTCTCTCTTTCTCACACTCTCCGTCTCACACACACACACACAAACTCATATTCTCTCTCACACACACACATTCTCTCTCACACACACAATGTAGAGGGAGATTTACGCTGTATCTCACCCGATGCTGTACCTGTCCTGGGTGTGTTTGATGTGTAGGCAGCTTTTCCGTGTATCTATCCCCATGCTGTATCTGTCATTGGAATATTTGATAGTCATGATGTGGAGATTTGATAGTTATTTGATAGTGACAGTGTAGAGGGAGTTTTATCTGTATCTAACCCCGTGCTGTAACTGTCCTGTATGTGTTTCATGGGGACAGTGTAGAGGGAGCTTTACTCTGTATCTAACCCCGTGCTGTGCCTGTCCTGGGAGTGTTTGATGGGGACAGTGACGAGGGAGCTTTACTCTGTATCTAACCCCGTGCTGTACCTGTCCTGGGTGTGTTTGATGGGAACAGTGTCGAGGGAGCTTTACTCTATATATAACCACTTGCTTTATCTGTCCTGGGAGTGTTTGATGGGGACAGTGTCGAGGGAGCTTTACTCTGTATCTAACCCCGTGCTGTACCTGTCCTTGGTTTGTCTGATAGGGATATTGGAGAGGGAGCTTTACTCCATATCTAACCCCCTGCTGTATCTGTTCTTGGAGTGTTTGATGGGGATAGTGCAGAGGGAGCTTTACTCTGTATCTAACCCATGCTGTCCCTGTCCTGGGAGTGTTTGATGGGGACAGTATCGAGGGAGCTTTACTCTGTATCTAAACCCGTGCTGTACCTGTCCTGGGCGAGTTTGTTGGGGACAGTGCAGAGGGAGCTTTACTCTGTATCTAACCCCGTGCTGTATCTGTCCTTGGTTTGTTTGATGGGGACAGTGTGGAGGGAGCTTTACTCTATATCTAACCTTGCTGTATCTGTTCTGGGACTGTTTGATGGGGACAGTGTACAGTGAGCTTTACGCTGTATCTAAACCCGTGCTGTATCTGTCCTGGGTGTGTTGGATGGGGACAGTGTAGAGGGAGCTTTACTCTGTATCTAACCCCGTGTTGTATCTGTCCTGGGAGTGTTGGATGGGAACAGTGTAGAGAGAGCTTTACTCTGTATCTCACCCCGTGCTGTCCCTGTACCTTTCCTGTGAGTGTTTGATGGGAACAGTGTCGAGGGAGCTTTAGTTTACATCTAATCCCGTGATTCAGTTACTGATAGACTGCAGAGGAAGATCAGGTCACACACACGCTCTCCTTACACACTCTCAGACACACACACATACACACATGCTCTCTCTGTCTCTCACACACACATGCACTATCTCTTACCACTCTCTCACTCACACACATGCTCTTTCTCTCTGTCACACACACTCTTTCTCTCTCTCTCACACACTTTCTCTCTCACACACATTCTCTCACACACACTTTCACGCTCACACATTCTCTCTCACTGACACACTCTCACACACATGCACTCAGTCTCTCACACACACAGAAACACTCACTCTCTCACACACATACACTCTCTCACACATACACTCTCTTTCAAACATATACTCTCTCTCTCACACACACACTCTCACACACACAATCACTCTCTCACACACTCTCTCACACACACACTCCCTCTCTCACACATACACTCTCTCTCAAACACATACTTTCTCTCCCGCACACACTCTCTCTCTCACACATACACTCTCTCTCAAACATATACTCTCTCTCACGCACACACTCTCTCTCCCGCACACACTCTCCCGCACACACTCTCTCTCTCACACACACACTCTCTCTCACGCACACGCTCTCTCGCACACACTCTCTCTCTCGCGCACACTCTCACACACACAGTCTCTCTCACACGCACACTCTCTCTCACACACACTCTCTCTCACACACACACTCTCTCTCACACACACACTCTCTCTCACACGCACACTCTCTCTCACACGCACACTCTCTCTCACACACACACTCTCTCTCACACACACACTCTCTCTCACACACACACTCTCACACACGCACTCTCTCGCACACACACACTCTCTCTCTCGCATACACTCTCTCTCTCACACACACTCTCTCTCTCACACACGCACTCTCTCGCACACACACAATGATGGGGCAAAATGTAGAGGAAGATTTGAGCTGTATCTAACCCCGTGCTGTACCTGTCCTGGGTGTGTTTGATGTGCACAATGTGGAGGCAGCTTTTCCTTTAATCTCGCACCATGCTGTATCTGTCATTGGATTATTTGATGAGGACAGTGTATAGGGAGCTTCAGTCTGTATCTCACCCCGTGCTGTACCTGTCCTGGGAGTGTTTGATGGGGACAGTGTCGAGGGAGCTTTACTTTGCATCTAATCCCGTGTTTCAGTCACTGATAGACTGTAGAGGAAGATCAGGTTCCACACACGCTCTCCTTACACACTCTCAGACACACACACACGCACACACACACACACATGCTCTCTCTGTCTCTCACTCACACATACACTATCTCTTACGCACTCTCTCACTCACACACATGCTCTTTCTCTCTCTCACACACACTTTCTCTCTCACACACATTCTCTCTCACACACATTCTCTCACACACACTTTCACGCTCACACACTCTCACCCATGCATTCTCTCTCACTGTCACACTCTCACACACATGCACTCAGTCTCTCTCACACACAGATATACTCACTCTCTCACACACATACACGCACTCTCTCACACACATTCTCTCCCTCTCACACATACACTCTCTCTCAAACATATACTCTCTCTCTCACACACACACTCTCACACACACAATCACTCTCTCACTCTCTCTCTCCCTCTCACACACACACTCCCTCTCTCTCACACACACTCTCTCTCACGCACTCACTCTCTCTCCCGCACACACTCTCTCTCTCTCACACACACACACTCTCTCTCACGCACATGCTCTCTCGCACACACTCTCTCTCTCGCACACACTCTCTCTCGCACACACTCTCTCTCGCACACACTCTCTCTCACACGCACACTCTCTCTCACACGCACACTCTCTCTCACACGCACACTCTCTCTCGCACACACTCTCTCACACACACTCTCTCACACACTCTCTCTCACTCACACACACACTCTTTCTCACACACACCCTCTCACTCGCACACACTCTCTCGCACACACTCTCTCTCTCTCACACACACACTCTCTCTCGCACACACTCTCTCACACACACTCTCTCTCTCACACACACCCTCTCACTCGCACACACTCTCTCACACACACTCTCTCTCTCACACACACTCTCTCTCTCACACACACTCTCTCTCTCACACACACACTCTCTCTCGCACACACACACTCTCTCTCACACACACACACACACACACACACACAATAATGGGCAAAATGTAGAGGAAGATTTGAGCTGTATCTAACCCCGTGCTGTACCTGTCCTGGGTCTGTTTGATGTGCACAATGTGGAGGCAGCTTTCCTTTAATCTCGCACCATGCTGTATCTGTCATTGGATTATTTGATGGGGACAGTGTATAGGGAGCTTCAGTCTGTATCTCACCCCGTGCTGTACCTGTCCTGGGTCTGTTTGATGTGCACAATGTGGAGGCAGCTTTTCCTTTAATCTCTGTCTCTCTCTCTGCCTCTCTCTCTGCAGGGGGACACCACACTGAGAGTGGGCCCAATTGATCAAGATCCCATTGCAACCCTAGATAACCTTCTTCACTGTCCACTATGCCACAAATCTTGGTGTCAACTGCAAACTTACAAACCATGCCTCCTAAATTCTCATCCAAATCATTAATATAAATGACAAATAACAGTGGACCCAGCACCGATCCCTGAGGCACCCCGTTGGTCACAGGCCTCCAGTTTGACAAAAAAACAACCCTCGACAACCACCCTCTGTCTTCTGTCATCAAGCCTATTTTGTATCCATTTGGCTACCTCACCCTGGATCCCGTGAGATTTAACCAAATCCTGTCTGCTTTTGTTTTTAAATTTGTACATTTTTAAACACAGAAACAGTTCTGTATCGAACTCTGTGCTGTACCTGTACCTTTCCTGGGAGTGTTTGATGGGAACAGTGTCGAGGGAGCTTTACTTTGCATCTAATCCCGTGTTTCAGTCACTGATAGACTGTAGAGGAAGATCAGGTCACACACACGCTCTCCTTACACACTCTCAGACACACACACACATACACACACATGCTCTCTCTGTCTCTCACACACACATACACTATCTCTTACGCACTCTCTCACTCACACACATGCTCTTCCTCTCTGTCACACACACATTCTCTCTGTCACACACATTCTCTCACACACACTTTCACGCTCACACACTCTCACCGATGCATTCTCTCTCACTGACACACTCTCACACACATGCACTCAGTCTCTCACACACACATTCACTCAATCTCTCACTCACATACACTCTGTCTCTCACACATACACTCTCTCTCACACATACACTCTCTCAAACATATACACTCGCTCACACACACTCTCTCTCACACACACACTCTCTCTCACACACACACTCTCTCTCTCGCACACTCTCATTCTCACACACACACTCTCTCGCACACACTCTTTCTCTCGCACACTCTCTCTCTCTCACACACACACTCTCTCTCACGCACACGCTCTCTCTCTCTCGCACACACTCTCTCTCGCACACACTCTCCCTCTCGCACACACTCTCCCTCTCGCACACACTCTCCCTCTCGCACACTCTCTCTCTCTCGCACACACTCTCTCTCTCACACACACTCTCTCACACACACACACACACTCTCTCTCACACACACTCTCTCTCTCACACACACTCTCTCTCTCTCACACACACTCTCTCTCACACACACGGTCTCTCTCTCTCACACACACACTCTATGTCTCTCACACACACTCTCTCACACACGTGCACACACTCTCTCACACACACACTGTCTCTCTCTCTCACGCACACACACTCTCTCTCTCACACACACTCTCTCTCACACACACGGTCTCTCTCTCACACACACTCTCTCTATCTCACACACACTCTCTCTCTCACACACACACTCTCTCTCTCACACACACACTCCCTCTCTCGCACTCACTCTCTCTCTCACACACACTCTGTCTCTCACACACACTCTGTCTCTCACACACACTCTGTCTCTCACACACACTCTGTCTCTCACACACACACTGTCTCTCACACACACTCTGTCTCTCACACACACTCTGTCTCTCACACACACTCTGTCTCTCACACACACTCTGTCTCTCACACACACTCTGTCTCTCACACACTACTCTGTCTCTCACACACACTCTGTCTCTCACACACACTCTGTCTCTCACACACACTCTGTCTCTCACACACACTCTGTCTCTCACACACACTCTGTCTCTCACACACACTCTGTCTCTCACACACACTCTGTCTCTCACACACACTCTGTCTCTCACACACACTCTGTCTCTCACACACACTCTGTCTCTCTCACACACTTTCTCACACACACTCTCTCTAACACACACTCTCTCTCTCGCGCACACACTCTCTCTCACACATACACACACTCTCTCTCTCACACACACATTCTCTCACACACACACACACTCTCTCTCTCTCACACACACACTCTCTCACACACACACACACTCTCTCTCTCACACACACATTCTCTCATATACACACACACACTCTCTCTCTCACACGCACACACACTCTCTCTCACACACACACATTCTCTCACACACACACACACACACAATGATGGGCAAAATGTAGAGGAAGATTTGAGCTGTATCTAACCCCGTGCTGTACCTGTCCTGGGTGTGTTTGATGTGCACA
>NW_027591077.1:50000-55000 GCF_964213995.1 Mustelus asterias
TCGCACAAACTATCTCACTCACACACACACTCTCTCACACAATCACACACACACACTCTCTCTCATGCACACGCTCTCTCTCACGCACACGCTCTCTCTCACGCACACGCTCTCTCTCACGCACACGCTCTCTCTCACGCACACACTCTCTCGCACACTCTCTCTCGCACACACTCTCTCTCTCGCACACACTCTCTCTCTCGCACACACTCTCTCTCTCGCACACACTCTCTCTCTCGCACACACTCTCTCTCTCGCACACACTCTCTCTCTCGCACACACTCTCTCTCTCGCACACACTCTCTCTCTCGCACACACTCTCTCTCTCGCACACACTCTCTCTCTCGCACACACTCTCTCTCTCGCACACACTCTCTCTCTCGCACACACATTCTCTCTCGCACACACATTCTCTCTCGCACACACATTCTCTCTCGCACACACTATCTCTCTCACACACACATTCCCTCACACGCACACACACACAATGATGGGGCAAAATGTAGAGGAAGATTTGAGCTGTATCTAACCCCGTGCTGTACCTGTCCTGGGTGTGTTTGATGTGCACAATGTGGAGGCAGCTTTTCCTTTAATCTAGCACCATGCTGTATCTGTCATTGGATTATTTGATAGTGACAGTGTATAGGGAGCTTCACTCTGTATCTAAACCCTTGCTGTACCTGTCCTGGGAGTGTTTGATGGGGACAGTGTATAGGGAGCTTCACTCTGTATCTAATCCCTTGCTGTACCTGTCCTGGGAGTGTTTGATGGGGACAGTGTAGAGGGAGCTTCACTCTGTATCTAACCCCGTGCTGTACCTGTCCGGGGAGTGTTTGATGGGGGACAGTGTCGAGGGAGCTTCACTCTGTATCTAATCCCGTGCTGTACCTGTCCTGGGAGTGTTTGATGGGGACAGTATAGAGGGAGCTTTACTCTGTATCTAACTCCGTGCTGTACCTGTCCTGGGAGTGTTTGATGGGGGACAGTGTAGAGGGAGCTTCACTCTGTATCCAAACACGTGCTGTACCTGTCCTGGGAGTGTTTGATGGGGATAGTGTAGAGGGAGCTTTATCTGTATCTAACCCTGTGCTGTATATGTCCTGGGAGTGTTTGATGAGGACAGTGAAGTGGGAGCTTTACTCTATATCTAACCACTTGCTGTATCTGTCCTGGGAGTGTTTGATGGGGACTGTGTAGAGGGAGCTTTACTCTGTATCTAACCCCGTGCTGTATTTGTCCTGGGTGTGTTTGATGGGGACAGTGTCGAGGGAGCTTTACTCTGTATCTAACCCCGTGCTGTACCTGTCCTGCGAGTGTTTGATGGAGACAGTGTAGAGGGACCTTTACTCTGTACCTTACCCTGTGCTGTACCTGTCCTGGGAGTTTTTGATGGGGACAGGACTTGGGGGACATTGGATTTTAGACAATGTTTCGGGTTTTAGACTTTTCGGAGTGAAATTCAGGAACACTTTGCCACACCAGGTGTGATATTAGTTTGGAACGACCTTCTATAATTCACAGTTGATGCTCAGTCACTTATTAATGTTCAAACCTGAAGTTGATAGATGGTATTTTACACACAGGAGAAGCAATTTAAAATCAATGGGTCAATGTTAAAATACTTGCAGGAACAGAGAGACCTGGCTTTCAGTTCATTTTTACATCTTAAAGATTCAACCTGGGGCTCAGAATCTGTCAGTTGAATCTACTTTTCCTGTCCCGAAAACGTGTCAACAATTGTGTTGGGGAATGTGACAAAAGGTGACATTCCTGCATCCTGCACAGTGGGGTTGGGAGGTTGTTTGAAAGGAGATTCAGAAAGTGTCAATTAGATTGTGTCTCTTTGCAGAAGTTGAGTATTTCACAGGAGATGCCTTGAGATAAAGGAAAGTTTTACCAATGTCTGCGTAACTTTCAAAGTCTCCAGACGCATGAAGGGGGCAGAGATTTTGTAATATTCAGAGCAGGAGATGGGGGACAATCACAGAATTGAAGATGTGAGGCCATCTCTTGTTTCTGAATGTCAATCTGTAGCTTTTAAACTTTAGTCCTGGGCGAATCATTCCAAGTTTGCAGTCCCACACTTTGCTGTTGTGAATTGTGAGTTGTAAATTTTCTGAAATTGATTCTGTAATAAAAATCCCTGCAGGATGCAATGATTCCCATTCTGTCTGCTGCTGCAAAGCCCCAGTTTGTGTCTCAGTTTCACTATTTATCAACCATTTAAGATCCAAGAGTCCTAGAATTCCTACACTGCAGAATGAGGCCATTCAGCCCAACAAGCCTGCCCCGACAATAATCCCACCCAGGCCCGAATCCCCCTGACACTAAGGGGCAATTTAGCAAACGTGCAAACTCCACACAGACAGTCACTCGAGGCGGGGAATCGAACCCAGATCCCTGGCGCTGTGAGTCAG
Source organism: Mustelus asterias (assembly GCF_964213995.1). Lineage (NCBI taxonomy): Eukaryota > Metazoa > Chordata > Chondrichthyes > Carcharhiniformes > Triakidae > Mustelus > Mustelus asterias. Next base: position 52,418 of record NW_027591077.1, read on the forward strand.
CAGTGCTAACCACTGTGCCACCGTGTCGCCCGGTGATGAGACAGAACGTTTGCCAAAGTGCACAGAAATAGGCAGCATTGTCAGCATTTTAGCTGGAAGCTTCAAATGACAAAGGGATCTTAATAGTAGAGTCACAGAATCCCTGCAGTGCAGAAGGAGACCATTCAGCCCATCGAGTCTGTACTGACTCTCTGACACAGTATCTTACCAAGGCCCTTGACCCAGCCCTATCCCCGTAACCCCACACATTTACCTTAATCCACCGAACCAACACAGCTTTGGACAGGAAACGGCAATTTACTGTGTCCCATCCACAAATTTGGAAAATACTGGGATGGATTGAGAAATGGTTTCCGGGCAGAAAACAGAGCTCAGATACAAATGGGCCCTTTGGCCCAACTTTTCCCTGCCACCCAGTTTTTACCATTAAGCTCGTATCAAATGCCTTGCGTTTGGCCCAAATCCCTCCATACCAATCTTACCAGAATAACTGTCTAAATGCTTTTTAAAATATAAAATTGTGTCCGCTTCTACTACGACCTCTGGCAGCTTGTTCCAATCCCTCACCACCCTCTGTGTGAAAAGAATTGCCCTCTGGACCCTCTCCCCTCTCACCTTAAACCTATGTCTTCTAGTTTTAGACTCCCCTCCCTTTTGGAAAAGATGTTGACGAGCTTATCAAAGAACAAAGAGAATTACAGCACAGGAACAGGCCCTTCGGCCCTCCAAGCCTGCACCAACCATGCTGCCCGACTGAACTAAAACCCCCTACCCTTCCGGGGACCATATCCCTCTATTCCCATCCTATTCATGTATTTGTCCAGACGTTCCGTAAAACTCACTATCGTATCTGCTTCCACGACCTCCCCCGGCAGCGAGTTCCAGGCACACACCACCCTCTGTGTAAAAATACTTGCCTTGTACATCTCCTTTAAACCTTGCCCCTCACACCTTAAACCTATGCCCCCTAGATTTTGAATCTTCCACCCTGGTAAAAAGCTTCTGACTATCCACTCTGTCCATGCCCCTCATAATCTTGTAGAATTCTATCAGGTCATCCCTCAACCTCCGTCGTTCCAGTGAGAACAAACCAAGTTTCTCCAATCTCTCCTCAGAGCTAATGCCCTCCATCCTAGGAAACATCCTGGTAAATCTTTTCTGAACCCTCTCCAAAGCCTCCACATCTTTCTGGTAGTGTGTCGATCAGAATTGAACACTATATTCCAAGTGCGGCCGAACTAAGGTTCGATAAAGCTGCTGTATCCATGCCCTCATTATTTTAGAGACCTCTATAAGAACAACACTAAGCCAACTCAAGGGAAAAAAGTCCCAGAGTATCCAGCCTCTCATTATAACTCAAACCATCAGGACCCCATAGCATCCCAGTCATTCTTTTCTGCACACTTTCGAGCTTAATAATCTCCTTTTTCTCAGGGTGACCAGAACAATACACAGCATTCCAAGTGTGGTCTTATCAATGTCCTGTACAACTTCAACAAGACGTACCAACTCCTGTATTCCATGTTCTGACCAATGAAACCAAGCATGTGGAATGCCTTCTTCACCACTCTATCCACCTGTGACTCCACTTTCAAGGAGCTATCAATCTGTACCCCGAGATCCCTTTGTTCTGTAACTCTCACCAACACCCTACCATTAACTGAGTAAGTCCTGTGTTGGTTCGATCCACCAAAATGCATCACCTTGCATTTATCTAAATTAAACTCCATCTACCATTCAACAGCCCACTGGCCCAATTGATCAAGATCCCATTGCAACCCTAGATAACCTTCTTCACTGTCCACTATGCCACTAATCTTGGTGTCAACTGCAAACTTACAAACCATGCCTCCTAAATTCTCATCCAAATCATTAATATAAATGACAAATAACAGTGGACCCAGCACCGATCCCTGAGGCACCCCGTTGGTCACAGGCCTCCAGTTTGACCAAAAAAAACAACCCTCTACAACCACCCTCTGTCTTCTGTCATCAAGCCTATTTTGTATCCATTTGGCTACCTCACCCTGGATCCCGTGAGATTTAACCAAATCCTGTCTGCTTTTGTTTTTAAATGTTTACATGTTTAAACACTGAAACCTCTTGCCCTTGTTGGGAATATCAGTGCGGTTTGAGAAAAGCAAACACTGATTCCACACTCAAAACCCCCCAACACAGGACTGAGCAGAGAGTGTGAAATGTGACTGGTGTGAGTGTGGATTGTCTTTTAAAAGTGGGTAAGAAACACTCCTCCATTTTCAAATCTTTACCTTGCTTATGTAGCGTCTTGGACTCCCCTGACACTCACTACCCATCTGAATTAATCTCTATTCCTCACTGTCTAACTGTTACTCTCTGCATTGCTCCCTCTCCCTATCTCTCTGTTACTCTGCATCGCTCCATCTCTCTCTCTCTCTTCCTCTCTCTCTCTCAATCCCTCTCATCCACCATGTTGTTTATCATTAAGGGGTCTAATCACGGAGAATTCAAACACTTTTTCTGTTTCTGTCTTGGCAGAATTAGCAACATTAGTGGATATTTCAAGACTGGATTCACACAATACAGACAGAACGCTGGTGAGCT
>NW_027591077.1:57500-72500 GCF_964213995.1 Mustelus asterias
CACTATGCTGTATCTGTCATTGGATTATTTGATGGGGACAGTGTATAGGGAGCTTCACTCTGTATCTAAACCCGTGCTGTTCATGTCCTGGGAGTGTTTGATGGGGATAGTGTAGAGGGAGCTTTATCAGTATCTAACCCTGTGCTGTACATGTCCTGGGAGTGTTTGATGGGGATAGTGTAGAGGGAGCTTTATCTGTATCTAACCCTGTGCTGTATATGTCCTGGGAGTGTTTGATGAGGACAGTGAAGTGGGAGCTTTACTCTATATCTAACCACTTGCTGTATCTGTCGTGGGTGTGTTTGATGGGGACAGTGTCGAGGGAGCTTTACTCTATCTAATCCCGTGCTGTACCTGTGCTGGGCGAGTTTGATGGGGACAGTGTCGAGGGAGATTTACTCTGTATCTCACCCCGTGCTGTATCTGTTCCGGGAGTGTTTCATGGGGACAGTGTGGAGGGAGATTTACTCTGTATCTAACCCCATGTTGTACCTGTCCTGGGACTGTTTGATGGGGACAGTGTCGAGGGAGCTTTACTCTATATCTAACCACTTGCTGTATCTGTCCTGGGAGTGTTTGATGGGGATAGTGCAGAAGGAGCTTTACTTTGTATCGAACCCATGCTGTGAATGTCCTGGGAGTGTTTGATGTGGACAGTATCGAGGGAGCTTTACTCTGTATCTAAACCCGTGCTGTACCTGTCCTGGGCGGGTTTTGTTGGGGACAGTGCAGAGGGAGCTTTACTCTGTATCTAACCCCGTGCTGTATCTGTCCTTGGTTTGTTTGATGGGGACAGTGTAGAGGGAGCTTTACTCTACATCTAACCCCGTGCTGTACCTGTCCTGGGAGTGTTTGATGGGAACAGTGTAGAGGGAGCTTTACTCTGTATCTAACCCCGTGCTGTACCTGTCCTGGGAGTGTTTGATGAACAGTGTAGAGGGAGCTTTACTCTGTATGGAACTCTGTGCTGTACCTGTACCTTTCCTGGGAGTGTTGGATGGGAACAGTGTCGAGGGAGCTTTACTTTGCATCTAATCCCGTGATTCAGTTACTGATAGGCTGTCGAGGAAGATCAGGTCACACACATGCTCTCCTTACACACTCTCAGACACACACACACACACACACACACATGCTCTCTCTGTCTCTCACACACACATGCACTATCTCTTACGCACTCTCTCACTCACACACATGCTCTTTCTCTCTCTCACACACACTTTCTCTCTCTCACACACTCTCTCTCTCACACACACTCTCTCTCACGCACACACTCTCTCTCACGCCCACGCTCTCTCTCTCGCACACACTATCTCCCTCACACACACTCTCTCTCACACACACACTCTCTCTCTCTCACACACACACACTCTCTCTCACGCACATGCTCTCTCTCACGCACACGCTCTCTCTCACGCACATGCTCTCTCTCACGCACACGCTCTCTCTCTCGCACACACTCTCTCTCTCGCACACACTCTCTCGCACACACTCTCTCACACACACTCTCTCACACACACTCTCTCTCTCGCACACACTCTCTCTCGCACACACTATCTCTCTCACACACTCTCTCTCTCACACACACACACTCTCTCTCTCTCACACACACATCTCTCTCACACACACACACTCTCTCTCTCTCACACACACATTCTCTCTCTCACACACACACACACACACACAATGATGGGGCAAAATGTAGAGGAAGATTTGAGCTGTATCTAACCCCGTGCTGTACCTGTCCTGGGTCTGTTTGATGTGCACAATGTGGAGGTAGCCTTTCCTTTAATCTAGCACCATGCTGTATCTGTCATTGGATTATTTGATAGTGACAGTGTATCGGGAGCTTCACTCTGTATCTGACCCCGTGTTGTACCTGTCCTGGGAGTGTTTGATGGGGACAGTGTATAGGGAGCTTCACTCTGTATCTAAACCCTTGCTGTACCTGTCCTGGGAGTGTTTGATGGGGACAGTGTATAGGGAGCTTCACTCTGTATCTAAACCCTTGCTGCACCTGTCCTGGGAGTGTTTGATGGGGACAGTGTATAGGGAGCTTCACTCTGTATCTAAACCCTTGCTGTACCTGTCCTGGGAGTGTTTGATGGGGACAGTGTCGAGGGAGCTTTACTCTGTATCTCACCCCGTGCTGTACCTGTCCTGGGAGTGTTTGATGGGGACAGTGTCGAGGGAGCTTCACTCTGTATCTAAACACGTGCTGTACCTGTCCTGGGTGTGTTTGATGGCGGACAGTGTAGAGTGAGCTTTACTCTGTATCTATCCCCGTGCTGTATCTCTCCTGGAAGTGTTTTATGGGGACAGTGTAGAGCGAGCTTTGCTCTGTATCTTACCCTGTGCTGTACCTGTCCTGCGAGTGTTTGATGGAGACAGTGTAGAGGGAGCTTTACTCTGTATCTTACCCCGTGCTGTCCCTGTCCTGCGAGTGTTTGATGGGGACAGTGTAGAGGGAGCTTTACTCTGTATCGAACCCCGTGCTGTACCTGTCCTGGGAGTGTTTAATGGGGACAGTGTACATAGAACATAGAACATAGAACAGTACAGCACAGAACAGGCCCTTCGGCCCACGATGTTGTGCCGACCTTCATCTGAAACCAAGATCAAGCTATCCCACTCCCTACCATCCTGGTGTGCTCCATGTGCCTATCCAATAACCGCTTAAATGTTCCTAAAGTGTCTGACTCCACTATCACTGCAGGCAGTCCATTCCACACCCCAACCACTCTCTGCGTGAAGAACCTACCTCTGATATCCTTCCTATATCTCCCACCATGAACCCTATAGTTCTGCCCCCTCGTAATAGCTCCATCCACCCGAGGAAATAGTCTTTGAACGTTCACTCGATCTGTCCCCTTCATCATTTTATAAACCTCTATTAAGTCTCCCCTCAATCTCCTCCGCTCCAGAGAGAACAGCCCCAGCTCCCTCAACCTTTCCTCATAAGACCGACACTCCAAACCAGGCAGCATCCTGGTAAATCTCCTCTGCACTCTTTCCAGCGCTTCCACATGCTTCTTATAGTGAGGTGACCAGAACTGCACGCAATATTCCAAATGCGGTCTCACCAAGGTCCTGTACAGTTGCAGCATAACCCCACGGCTCTTAAACTCCAACCCCCTGTTAATAAAAGCTAACACACTATATGCCTTCTTCACAGCTCTATCCACTTGAGTGGCAACCTTTAGAGATCTGTGGATATGGACCCCAAGATCTCTCTGTTCCTCCACAGTCTTCAGAACCCTACCTTTGACCCTGTAATCCACATTTAAATTAGTCCTACCAAAATGAATCACCTCACATTTATCAGGGTTAAACTCCATTTGCCATTTTTCAGCCCAGCTTTGCCTCCTATCTATGTCTCTTTGCAGCCTACAACACCCCTCCACCTCATCCACTACTCCACCAATCTTGGTGTCATCAGCAAATTTACTGATCCACCCTTCAGCCCCCTCCTCTAAGTCATTAATAAAAATCACAAAGAGCAGAGGACCAAGCACCGATCCCTGCGGCACTCCGCTAGCAACCTGCCTCCAGTCCGAAAATTTTCCATCCACCACCACCCTCTGTCTTCGATCAGACAGCCAGTTACCTATCCAATCGGCCAACTTTCCCTCTATCCCACACCTCCTTACTTTCATCATAAGCCGACCATGGGGGACCTTATCAAACGCCTTACTAAAATCCATGTATATGACATCAACCGCCCTACCTTCATCAACACACCTAGTTACCTCCTCAAAAAATTCTATCAAATTTGTGAGGCACGATTTGCCCTTCACAAATCCGTGCTGACTACCCGGATTAATCCGCATCTTTCTAAATGGTCGTAAATCCCATCCCTAAGGACCTTTTCCATCAATTTACCAACCACCGAAGTCAGACTAACCGGTCTATAATTACCAGGGTCATTTCTATTCCCTTTCTTAAACAGAGGAACAACATTTGCCACTCTCCAGTCCTCTGGCACCATCCCCGTGGACAGCGAGGACCCAAAGATCAAAGCCAAAGGCTCTGCAATCTCATCCCTCGCCTCCCAAAGAATCCTAGGATACATTTCATCAGGCCCAGGGGACTTATCGACCTTCAGTTTATTCAAAACTGCCAATACATCCTCCCTCCGAACATCTATTTCCTCCAGCCTATTAGCCTGAAACACCTTCTCTTCCTGAAAAACATGGCCCCTCTCCTTGGTGAACACTGAAGAAAAGTATTCATTCATCACCTCTACTGATTCCATACACAAGTTCCCACCACTGTCCTTGACCGGCCCTAACCTCACCCTGGTCATTCTTTTATTCCTCACATAAGAGTAAAAAGCCTTGGGGTTTTCCTTGTAGAGGGAGCTTTACTCTGTATCGAACCTTGTGCTGTCCCTGTCCTGTGAGTGTTTGATGGAGACAGTGTAGAGGGAGCTTTACTCTGTATTGAATCCCGTGCTGTATTTGTCCTGCGAGTGTTTGATGGAGACAGTGTCGAGGGAGCTTCACTCTGTATCTAAACCCGTGCTGTACATGTCCTGGGAGTGTTTGATGGAGACAGTGTAGGGGGACCTTTACTCTGTATTGAATCCCGTGCTGTATTTGTCCTGGGAGTGTTTAATGGGGACAGTGTCGAGGGAGCTATACTCTGTACCTAACCCCGTGCTGTACCTGTCCTGGGAGTGTTTGATGGGGACAGGACTTGGGGGACATTGGATTTTAGACAATGTTTAGGGTTTTAGACTTTTCGGAGTGAAATTCAGGAACACTTTGCCACACCAGGTGTGATATTAGTTTGGAACTACCTTCTATAATTCACAGTTGATGCTCAGTCGCTTATTAATGTTCAAACCCGAAGTTGATAGATGGTATTTTACACACAGGAGAAGCAATTTAAAATCAATGGGTCAATGTTAAAATACTTGCAGGAACAGAGAGACCTGGGCTTTCAGTTTATTTTTACATCTTAAAGATTCAACCTGGGGCTCAGAATCTGTCAGTTGAATCTACTTTTCCTGTCCCGAAAAGGTGTCAACAATTGTGTTGGGGAATGTGACAAAAGGTGACATTCCTGCATCCTGCACAGTGGGGTTGGGAGGTTGTTTGAAAGGAGATTCAGAAAGTGTCAATTAGATTGTGTCTCTTTGCAGAAGTTGAGTATTTCACAGGAGATGCCTTGAGATAAAGGAAAGTTTTACCAATGTCTGCGTAACTTTCAAAGTCTCCAGACGCATGAAGGGGGCAGAGATTTTGTAATATTCAGAGCAGGAGATGGGGGACAATCACAGAATTGAAGATGTGAGGCCATCTCTTGTTTCTGAATGTCAATCTGTAGCTTTTAAACTTTAGTCCGAGGCTGATCATTCCAAGTTTGCAATCCCACACTTTGCTGTTGTTAATTTTGAGTTGTAAATTTTCTGAAATTGATTCTGTAATAAAAATCCCTGCAGGATGCAATGATTCCCATTCTGTCTGCTGCTGCAAAGCCCCAGTTTGTGTCTCAGTTTCACTCTTTCTCAACCACTTAAGATCCAAGAGCCAGAGAACTCCTACACTGCAGAATGAGGCCATTCAGCCCAACAAGCCTGCCCCAAAAATAATCCCACCCAGGCCCGAGTCCCCCTGACACTAAGAGGCAATTTAGCAAACGTGCAAACTCCACACAGTCACTCGAGGCAGGGAATCGAACCCAGATCCCTGGCGCTGTGAGTCAGCAGTGCTAACCACTGTGCCACCGTGTCGCCCGGTGATGAGACAGAACGTTTGCCAAAGTGCACAGAAATAGGCAGCATTGTCAGCATTTTAGCTGGAAGCTTCAAATGACAAAGGGATCTTAATAGTAGAGTCACAGAATCCCTGCAGTGCAGAAGGAGACCATTCAGCCCATCGAGTCTGTACTGACTCTCTGACACAGTATCTTACCAAGGCCCTTGACCCAGCCCTATCCCCGTAACCCCACACATTTACCTTAATCCACCGAACCAACACAGCTTTGGACAGGAATCGGCAATTTACTGTGTCCCATCCACAAATTTGGAAAATACTGGGATGGATTGAGAAATGGTTTCCGGGCAGAAAACAGAGCTCAGATACAAATGGGCCCTTTGGCCCAACTTTTCCCTGCCACCCAGTTTTTACCATTAAGCTCGTATCAAATGCCTTGCGTTTGGCCCAAATCCCTCCATACCAATCTTACCAGAATAACTGTCTAAATGCTTTTTAAAATATAAAATTGTGTCCGCTTCTACTACGACCTCTGGCAGCTTGTTCCAATCCCTCACCACCCTATGTGTGAAAAGAATTGCCCTCTGGACCCTCTCCCCTCTCACCTTAAACCTATGTCTTCTAGTTTTAGACTCCCCTCCCTTTTGGAAAAGATGTTGACGAGCTTATCAAAGAACAAAGAGAATTACAGCACAGGAACAGGCCCTTCGGCCCTCCAAGCCTGCACCAACCATGCTGCCCGACTGAACTAAAACCCCCTACCCTTCCGGGGACCATATCCCTCTATTCCCATCCTATTCATGTATTTGTCCAGACGTTCCGTAAAACTCACTATCGTATCTGCTTCCACTACCTCCCCCGGCAGCGAGTTCCAGGCACCCACCACCCTCTGTGTAAAAAAACGTGCCTTGTACATCTCCTTTAAACCTTGCCCCTCACACCTTAAACCTATGCCCCCTAGATTTTGAATCTTCCACCCTGGTAAAAAGCTTCTGATTATCCACTCTGTCCATGCCCCTCATAATCTTGTAGAATTCTATCAGGTCGCCCCTCAACCTCCGTCGTTCCAGTGAGAACAAACCAAGTTTCTCCAATCTCTCCTCAGAGCTAATGCCCTCCATCCTAGGAAACATCCTGGTAAATCTTTTCTGAATCCTCTCCAAATTCTCCAATCTTTCTGGTAGTGTGTCGATCAGAATTGAACACTATATTCCAAGTGCGGCCTAACTAAGGTTCTATAAAGCTGCTATATCCATGCCCTCATTATTTTAGAGACCTCTATGAGACACCACTAAGCCAACTCAAGGGAAAAAACGTCCCAGAGTATCCAGCCTCTCATTATAACTCAAACCATCAGGACCCCATAGCATCCCAGTAATTCTTTTCTGCACACTTTCTAGCTCAATAATCTCCTTTCTATAAGGGTGACCAGAACAATACACAGCATTCGAAGTGTGGTCTTACCAATGTCTTGTACAACTTCAACAAGACGTCCCAACTCCTGTATTCCATGTTCTGACCAATGAAACCAAGCATGTGGAATGCCTTCTTCACCATTCTATCCACCTGTGACTCCACTTTCAAGGAGCTATCAATCTGTACCCCGAGATCCCTTTGTTCTGTAACTCTCACCAACACCCTACCATTAACTGAGTAAGTCCTGTGTTGGTTCGATCCACCAAAATGTATCACCTTGCATTTATCGAAATTAAACTCCATCTGCCATTCAACAGCCCACTGGCCCAACTGATCAATATCCCATTGCAACCCTAGATAACCTTCTTCACTGTCCACTATGCCACTAATCTTGGTGTCATCTGCAAACTTACAAACCATGCCTCCTAAATTCTCATCCAAATCATTAATATAAATGACCAATAACAGTGGACCCAGCACCGATCCCTGAGGCACCCCGTTGGTCACAGGCCTCCAGTTTGACCAAAAAAACAACCCTCGACAACCACCCTCTGTCTTCTGTCATCAAGCCTATTTTATATCCATTTGGCTACCTCACCCTGGATCCCGTGAGATTTAACCAAATCCTGTCTGCTTTTGTTTTTAAATGTTTACATGTTTAAACACTGAAACGTCTTGCCCTTGTTGGGAATATCAGTGCGGTTTGAGAAAAGCAAACACTGATCCCACACTCAACACTCCCCAACACAGGACTGAGCAGAGAGTGTGAAATGTGACTGGTGTGAGTGTGGATTGTCTTTTAAAAGTGGGTAAGAAACACTCCTCCATTTTCAAATCTTTACCTTGCTTATGTAGCGTCTTGGACTCCCCTGACACTCACTATCCATCTGAATTAATCTCTATTCCTCACTGTCTGTTACTCTCTGCATTGCTCCCTCTCCCTATCTCTCTGTTACTCTGCATCGCTCCATCTCTCTCTCTTCCTCTCCCTCTCTCTATCCCTCTCATCCACCATGTTGTTTATCATTAAGGGGTCTAATCACGGAGAATTCAAACACTTTTTCTGTTTCTGTCTTGGCAGAATTAGCAACATGAGTGGATATTTCAAGACTGGATTCACACAATACAGACAGAACGCTGGTGAGCTCAGTACACGTGGTACCTGAATGTTACAATAAGATAGAATCTGTATTCAGACAACTGTCACCCCACAGGGTCCAAACTTCACCGTGTTAATTTGATTTGATTTGATTGATTTGTATTGGGATGCAGTGAGAAGTATTGTTTCTTGTGCGCTATCCAGACAAAACATTCTGTACATAGAGTGCACAGGGGAGAAGGAGAGGAAAGGGTGCAGAATATAGTGTTGCAGTTACCGAGAGGGTGTAGAAAAAGATCAGCTCACACACACACACTCTCTCTTACACACTCTTAGACACACACATAATCTCACGCGCACACACGCTCTCTCTCTCTCACACACACACTCTCTCACACTCTCAGACACACACATACTATCTCACACACACACACACACACGCTCTCTCTCTCTCGCACACACACTCTCTCACACTCTCAGACACACACATACTATCTCACACACACACACACACTCTCACACATACACGCTCTCTCTCTCTCTCGCACACACACTCTCACACTCTCAGACACACACATACTATCTCACACACAAACTCTCTCACACACACACGCTCTCTCTCTCTCACACACACACTCACTCTCTCTCTCTCACACACACACTCTCTCACACTCTCAGACACACATACACTCTCTCTCACACACACACTCACTCTCTCAGATGCACTCTGTCTCCATCACACATTGTCTCTCTTTCTCACACTCTCCCTCTCACACACACACACAAACTCATATTCTCTTTCTCACACACACACATTCTCTCTCACACACACAATGTGGAGGGAGATTTACGCTGTATCTCACCCGATGCTGTACCTGTCCTGGGTGTGTTTGATGTGTAGGCAGCTTTTCCCTGCATCTATCCCCATGCTGTATCTGTCATTGGAATATTTGATTGTCATGATGTGGAGATGTGATAGTTATTTGATAGTGACAGTGTAGAGGGAGCTTTATCTGTATCTAACCCCGTGCTGTACCTGTCCTGGAAGTGTTTCATGGGGACAGTGACGAGGGAGCTTTACTCTGTATCTAACCCCGTGCTGTACCTGTCCTGGGAGTGTTGGATGGGGACAGTGTAGAGAGAGCTTTACTCTGTATCGAACTCTGTGCTGTACCTGTACCTTTCCTGGGAGTGTTTGATGGGAACAGTGTCGAGGGAGCTTTACTTTGCATCTAATCCCGTGATTCAGTTACTGATAGACTGTAGAGGAAGATCAGGTCACACACACACTCTCCTTACACACTCTCAGACACACACACACACACTCAAACACACACACATGCTCTCTCTCTCTCTCACACACACATCCACTATCTCTTACGCACTCTCTCACTCACACACATGCTCTTTCTCTCTGTCACACACACTCTTTCTCTCTCTCTCACACACTTTCTCTCTCACACACATTCTCTCGCACACACTTCCACCCATGCATTCTCTCTCACTGACACACTCTCACACACATGCACTCAGTCTCTCACACACACAGATACACTCACTCTCTCACACACATACACTCTCTCACACATACACTCTCTCTCAACCATATACTCTCTCTCTCACACACACACACTCTCACACACACAATCACTCTCACACACACAATCACTCTCACACACACACTCTCTCTCTCGCACACTCTCTCACACACACACTCTCTCTCTCACACACACACTCTCTTTCTCACACACACACTCTTTCTCACACACACTCTCTCACACGCACACACTCTCTCTCGCACACACTCTCTCACACACACACACACACACTTTCTCACACACTCTCTCTCTCTCGCACACACACTCTCTCTCACACACACAAACTCTCTCTCTCTCTCACACACACACAGACACACACACACACACACACACACACAATGATGGGCAAAATGTAGAGGAAGATTTGAGCTGGATCTAACCCCGTGCTGTACCTGTCCTGGGGCTGTTTGATGTGCACAATGTGGAGGCAGCTTTTCCATTAATCTCGCACCATGCTGTATCTGTCATTGGATTATTTGATGGGGACAGTGTATAGGGAGCTTCACTCTGTATCTCACCCCGTGCTGTACCTGTCCTGGGTGTGTTTGATGGGGACAGTGTCGAGGGAGCTTCAGTCTGTATCTAAACCCGTGCTGTACATGTCCTGGGAGTGTTTGATGGGGATAGTGTAGAGGGAGCTTCACTCTGCATCTAACCCTGTGCTGTACATGTCCTGGGAGTGTTTGATGAGGACAGTGAAGTGGGAGCTTTACTCTATATCTAACCACTTGCTGTATCTGTCGTGGGAGTGTTTGATGAGGACAGTGAAGTGGGAGCTTTACTCTATATCTAACCACTAGCTGTACCTGTGCTGGGAGTGTTTGATGGGGACAGTGGAGACGGAGATTTATTCTGTATCTCACCCCGTGCTGTATCTGTTAGAACATAAGAACATAAGAAATAGGAGCAGGAGTAGGCCATCTAGCCCCTCGAGCCTGCCCCGCCATTCAATAAGATCATGGCTGATCCGACGTGGATCAGTACCACTTACCCGCCTGATCCCCATAACCCTTAATTCCCTTCCGATCAGGAATCCATCCATCCGCGCTTTAAACATATTCAGCGAGGTAACCTCCACCACCTCAGTGGGCAGAGAATTCCAGAGATTCACCACCCTCTGGGAGAAGAAGTTCCTCCTCAACTCTGTCTTAAACCGACCCCCCTTTATTTTGAGGCTGTGTCCTCTAGTTTTAACTTCCTTACTAAGTGGAAAGAATCTCTCCGCCTCCACCCTATCCAGCCCCCGCATTATCTTATAATATCTGTTCCGGGAGTGTTTGATGGGGACAGTGGAGAGGGAGATTTACACTGTATCTAACCCCATGCTGTAGCTGTCCTGGGAGTGTTTGATGGGGACAGTGTCAAGGGAGCTTTACTCTATATCTAACCACTTGCTGTACCTGTCCTGGGAGTGTTTCATGGGGACAGTGAAGAGGGAGCTTTACTCCATATCTAACCCCCTGCTGTATCTGTTCTTGGAGTGTTTGATGGGGATAGTGCAGAGGGAGCTTTACTTTGTATCTAACCCATGCTGTGCCTGTCCTGGGAGTGTTTGATGGGGACAGTATCGAGGGAACTTTACTCTGTATCTAACCCCGTGCTGTACCTGTCCTGGGAGTCTTTGATGGGGACAGTGTCGAGGGAGCTTTACTCTATATCTAACCCCGTGCTGTCCCTGTCCTTGGTTTGTCTGATGGGGATATTGTAGAGGGAGCTTTACTCCATATCTAACCCCCTGCTGTATCTGTTCTTGGAGTGTTTGATGGGGATAGTGCAGAGGGAGCTTTCCTCTGTATCTAACCCATGCTGTCCCTGTCCTGGGAGTGTTTGCTGGGAACAGTGTAGAGAGAGCTTTACTCTGTATCTAAACCCGTGCTGTACCTGTCCTGGGAGTGTTTGATGGGGACAGTGTCGAGCGAGCTTCACTCTGTATCTAAACCCGTGCTGTCCCTGTCCTGGGAGTGTTTGATGAGCACAGTGTAGAGGGAGCTTTACTCTGTATCTAACGCTGTGCTGTACCTGTCCTGGGAGTGTTTGATGGGGACAGTGTAGAGGGAGCTTTACTCTGTATCTAACCCCGTGTTGTACCTGTCCTGGGAGTGTTTGATGTGGACAGTCTCGAGGGAGCTTTACTCTGTATCTAACCCCGTGCTGTACCTGTCCTGGGAGTGTTTGATGGGGGACAGTGTAGAGGGAGCTTTACTCTGTATCTAACCCCGTGCTGTACCTGTCCTGGGAGTGTTTGACGGGGACAGTGTAGAGGGAGCTTTACTCTGTATCTAACCCTGTGCTGTACCTGTCCTGGGAGTGTTTGATGGGGGAGAGTGTAGAGGGAGCTTTACTCTGTATCTAACCCCGTGCTGTACCTGTCCTGGGAGTGTTTGATGGGGGACAGTGTAGAGGGAGCTTTACTCTGTATCTAACCCCGTGCTGTACCTGTCCTGGGAGTGTTTGATGGGGACAGTATAGAGGGAGCTTTACTCTGTATCTAACCCCGTGCTGTTCCTGTCCTGGGAGTGTTTGATGGGGGACAGTGTAGAGGGAGCTTTACTCTGTATCTAACCCCGTGCTGTACCTGTCCTGGGAGTGTTTGATGGGGACAGTGTATAGGGAGCTTTACTCTGTATCTAACCCCGTGCTGTACCTGTCCTGGGAGTGTTTGATGGGGGACAGTGTAGAGGGAGCTTTACTCTGTATCTAACCCCGTGCTGAACCTGTCCTGGGAGTGTTTGATGGGGACAGTGTATAGGGAGCTTCACTCTGTATCTAACCCCGTGCTGTACCTGTCCTGGGAGTGTTTGATGGGGACAGTATAGAGGGAGCTTTACTCTGCATCTAAACACGTGCTGTACCTGTCCTGGGTGTGTTTGATGGCGGACAGTGTAGAGGGAGCTTTACTCTGTATCTAACCCCGTGCTGTACCTGTCCTGGGAGTGTTTGATGGGGACAGTATAGAGGGAGCTTTACTCTGTATCTAAACACGTGCTGTACCTGTCCTGGGTGTGTTTGATGGCGGACAGTGTAGAGGGAGCTTTACTCTGTATCTGACCCCGTGCTGTACCTGTCCTGGGTGTGTTTGATGGGGGACAGTGTAGAGGGAGCTTTACTCTGTATCTATCCCCGTGCTGTATCTCTCCTGGAAGTGTTTTATGGGGACAGTGTAGAGCGAGCTTTGCTCTGTATCTTACCCTGTGCTGTACCTGTCCTGCGAGTGTTTGATGGAGACAGTGTAGAGGGAGCTTTACTCTGTATCTAACCCCGTGCTGTCCCTGTCCTGCGAGTGTTTGATGGAGACAGTGTAGAGGGAGCTTTACTCTGTATCGAACCCCGTGCTGTACCTGTCCTGGGAGTGTTTAATGGGGACAGTGTAGAGGGAGCATTAATCTGTATCGAACCTTGTGCTGTCCCTGTCCTGTGAGTGTTTGATGGAGACAGTGTAGAGGGAGCTTTACTCTGTATTGAATCCCGTGCTGTATTTGTCCTGCGAGTGTTTGATGGAGACAGTGTCGAGGGAGCTTCACTCTGTATCTAAACCCATGCTGTACATGTCCTGGGAGTGTTTGATGGAGACAGTGTAGGGGGACCTTTACTCTGTATTGAATCCCGTGCTGTATTTGTCCATGGAGTGTTTAATGGGGACAGTGTCGAGGGAGCTATACTCTGTACCTAACCCCGTGCTTTACCTGTCCTGGGAGTGTTTGATGGGGACAGGACTTGGGGGACATTGAATTTTAGACAATGTTTCGGGTTTTAGACTTTTCGGAGTGAAATTCAGGAACACTTTGCCACACCAGGTGTGATATTAGTTTGGAACTACCTTCTATAATTCACAGTTGATGCTCAGTCGCTTATTAATGTTCAAACCTGAAGTTGATAGATGGTATTTTACACACAGGAGAAGCAATTTAAAATCAATGGGTCTATGTTAAAATACTTGCAGGAACAGAGAGACCTGGGCTTTCAGTTCATTTTTACATCTTAAAGATTCAACCTGGGGCTCAGAATCTGTCAGTTGAATCTACTTTTCCTGTCCCGAAAACGTGTCAACAATTGTGTTGGGGAATGTGACAAAAGGTGACATTCCTGCATCCTGCACAGTGGGGTTGGGAGGTTGTTTGAAAGGAGATTCAGAAAGTGTCAATTAGATTGTGTCTCTTTGCAGAAGTTGAGTATTTCACAGGAGATGCCTTGAGATAAAGGAAAGTTTTACCAATGTCTGCGTAACTTTCAAAGTCTCCAGACGCATGAAGGGGGCAGAGATTTTGTAATATTCAGAGCAGGAGATGGGGGACAATCACAGAATTGAAGATGTGAGGCCATCTCTTGTTTCTGAATGTCAATCTGTAGCTTTTAAACTTTAGTCTGAGGCTAATCATTCCAAGTTTGCAATCCCACACTTTGCTGTTGTTAATTTTGAATTGTAAATTTTCTGAAATTGATTCTGTAATAAAAATCCCTGCAGGATGCAATGATTCCCATTCTGTCTGCTGCTGCAAAGCCCCAGTTTGTGTCTCAGTTTCACTCTTTATCAACCACTTAAGATCCAAGAGCCAGAGAGTTCCAACACTGCAGAATGAGGCCATTCAGCCCAACAAGCCTGCCCCGACAATAATCCCACCCAGGCCCGAGTCCCCCTGACATTAAGAGGCAATTTAGCAAACGTGCAAACTCCACACAGACAGTCACTCGAGGCGGGGAATCGAACCCAGATCCCTGGCGCTGTGAGTCAGCAGTGCTAACCACTGTGCCACCGTGTCGCCCGGTGATGAGACAGAACGTTTGCCAAAGTGCACAGAAATAGGCAGCATTGTCAGCATTTTAGCTGGAAGCTTCAAATGACAAAGGGATCTTAATAGTAGAGTCACAGAATCCCTGCAGTGCAGAAGGAGACCATTCAGCCCATCGAGTCTGTACTGACTCTCTGGCACAGTATCTTACCAAGGCCCTTGACCCAGCCCTATCCCTGTAACCCCACACATTTACCTTAATCCACCGAACCAACACAGCTTTGGACAGGAAACGGCAATTTACTGTGTCCAATCCACAAATTTGGAAAATACTGGGATGGATTGAGAAATGGTTTCCGGGCAGAAAACAGAGCTCAGATACAAATGGGCCCTTTGGCCCAACTTTTCCCTGCCACCCAGTTTTTACCATTAAGCTCGTA
>NW_027591077.1:82500-87500 GCF_964213995.1 Mustelus asterias
AGAGAGACCTGGGGTTTCAGTTCATTTTTACATCTTAAAGATTCAACCTGGGGCTCAGAATCTGTCAGTTGAATCTACTTTTCCTGTCCCGAAAAGGTGTCAACAATTGTGTTGGGGAATGTGACAAAAGGTGACATTCCTGCATCCTGCACAGTGGGGTTGTTTGAAAGGAGATTCAGAAAGTGTCAATTAGATTGTGTCTCTTTGCAGAAGTTGAGTATTTCACAGGAGATGCCTTGAGATAAAGGAAAGTTTTACCAATGTCTGCGTAACTTTCAAAGTCTCCAGACGCATGAAGGGGGCAGAGATTTTGTAATATTCAGAGCAGGAGATGGGGGACAATCACAGAATTGAAGATGTGAGGCCATCTCTTGTTTCTGAATGTCAATCTGTAGCTTTTAAACTTTAGTCCTAGGCTAATCATTCCAAGTTTGCAATCCCACACTTTGCTGTTGTTAATTTTGAGTTGTAAATTTTCTGAAATTGATTCTGTAATAAAAATCCCTGCAGGATGCAATGATTCCCATTCTGTCTGCTGCTGCAAAGCCCCAGTTTGTGTCTCAGTTTCACTATTTATCAACCACTTAAGATCCAATAGCCAGAGAATTCCTACACTGCAGAATGAGGCCATTCAGCCCAACAAGCCTGCCCCGACAATAATCCCACCCAGGCCCGAATCCCCCTGACACTAAGAGGCAATTTAGCAAACGTGCAAACTCCACACAGTCACTCGAGGCGGGGAATCGAACCCAGATCCCTGGCGCTGTGAGTCAGCAGTGCTAACCACTGTGCCACCGTGTCACCCGGTGATGAGACAGAATGTTTGCCAAAGTGCACAGAAATAGGCAGCATTGTCAGCATTTTAGCTGGAAGCTTCAAATGACAAAGGGATCTTAATAGTAGAGTCACAGAATCCTTGCAGTGCAGAAGGAGACCATTATGCCCATCGAGTCTGTACTGACTCTCTGACACAGTATATTACCAAGGCCCTTGACCCAGCCCTATCCCCGTAACCCCACACATTTACCTTAATCCACCGAACCTACACAGCTTTGGACAGGAAACGGCAATTTACTGTGTCCAATCCACAAATTTGGAAAATACTGGGATGGATTGAGAAATGGTTTCCGGGCAGAAAACAGGGCTCAGATACAAATGGGCCCTTTGGCCCAACTTTTCCCTGCCACCCAGTTTTTACCATTAAGCTCGTATCAAATGCCTTGCGTTTGGCCCAAATCCCTCCATACCAATCTTACCAGAATAACTGTCTAAATGCTTTTTAAAATATAAAATTGTGTCCGCTTCTCCTCCGACCTCTGGCAGCTTGTTCCAATCCCTCACCACCCTCTGTGTGAAAAGAATTGCCCTCTGGACCCTCTCCCCTCTCACCTTAAACCTATGTCTTCTAGTTTTAGACTCCCCTCCCTTTTGGAAAAGATGTTGACGAGCTTATCAAAGAACAAAGAGAATTACAGCACAGGAACAGGCCCTTCGGCCCTCCAAGCCTGCACCAACCATGCTGCCCGACTGAACTAAAACCCCCTACCCTTCCGGGGACCATATCCCTCTATTCCCATCCTATTCATGTATTTGTCCAGACGTTCCGTAAAACTCACTATCGTATCTGCTTCCACGACCTCCCCCGGCAGCGAGTTCCAGGCACCCACCACCCTCTGTGTAAAAATACTTGCCTTGTACATCTCCTTTAAACCTTGCCCCTCACACCTTAAACCTTTGCCCCCTAGATTTTGAATCTTCCACCCTGGTAAAAAGCTTCTGACTATCCACTCTGTCCATGCCCCTCATAATCTTGTAGAATTCTATCAGGTCGCCCCTCAACCTCCGTCGTTCCAGTGAGAACAAACCAAGTTTCTCCAATCTCTCCTCAGAGCTAATGCCCTCCATCCTAGGAAACATCCTGGTAAATCTTTTCTGAACCCTCTCCAAATTCTCCAATCTTTCTGGTAGTGTGTCGATCAGAATTGAACACTATATTCCAAGTGCGGCCTAACTAAGGTTCGATAAAGCTGCTGTATCCATGCCCTCATTATTTTAGAGACCTCTATAAGAACACCACTAAGCCAACTCAAGGGAAAAAAGTCCCAGAGTATCCAGCCTCTCATTATAACTCAAACCATCAGGACCCCATAGCATCCCAGTAATTCTTTTCTGCACACTTTCTAGCTCAGTAATCTCCTTTCTATAAGGGTGACCAGAACAATACACAGCATTCCAAGTATGGTCTTACCAATGTCTTGTACAACTTCAACAAGACGTCCCAACTCCTGTATTCCATGTTCTGACCAATGAAACCAAGCATGTGGAATGCCTTCTTCACCACTCTATCCACCTGTGACTCCACTTTCAAGGAGCTATCAATCTGTACCCCGAGATCCCTTTGTTCTGTAACTCTCACCAACACCCTACCATTAACTGAGTAAGTCCTGTGTTGGTTCGATCCACCAAAATGTATCACCTTGCATTTATCTAAATTAAACTCCATCTGCCATTCAACAGCCCACTGGCCCAACTGATCAATATCCCATTGCAACCCTAGATAACCTTCTTCACTGTCCACTATGCCACAAATCTTGGTGTCATCTGCAAACTTACAAACCATGCCTCCTAAATTCTCATCCAAATCATTAATATAAATGACCAATAACAGTGGACCCAGCACCGATCCCTGAGGCACCCCGTTGGTCACAGGCCTCCAGTTTGACCAAAAAAACAACCCTCGACAACCACCCTCTGTCTTCTGTCATCAAGCCTATTTTATATCCATTTGGCTACCTCACCCTGGATCCCGTGAGATTTAACCAAATCCTGTCTGCTTTTGTTTTTAAATGTTTACATTTTTAAACACTGAAACGTCTTGCCCTTGTTGGGAATATCAGTGCGGTTTGAGAAAAGCAAACACTGATCCCACACTCAACACTCCCCAACACAGGACTGAGCAGAGAGAGTGAAATGTGACTGGTGTGAGTGTGGATTGTCTTTTAAAAGTGGGTAAGAAACACTCCTCCATTTTCAAATCTTTACCTTGCTTATGTAGCGTCTTGGACTCCCCTGACACTCACTATCCATCTGAATTAATCTCTATTCCTCACTGTCTAACTGTTACTCTCTGCATTGCTCCCTCTCCCTATCTCTCTGTTACTCTGCATCGCTCCATCTCTCTCTCTTCCTCTCCCTCTCTCTATCCCTCTCATCCACCATGTTGTTTATCGTTAAGGGGTCTAATCACGGAGAATTGAAACACTTTTTCTGTTTCTGTCTTGGCAGAATTAGCAACATGAGTGGATATTTCAAGACTGGATTCACACAATACAGACAGAACGCTGGTGAGCTCAGTACACGTGGTACCTGAATGTTACAATAAGATAGAATCTGTATTCAGACAACTGTCACCCCACTGGGTCCAAACTTCACCGTGTTAATTTGATTTGATTTGATTGATTTGTATTGGGATGCAGTGAGAAGTATTGTTTCTTGTGCGCTATACAGACAAAACATTCCATACATCGAGTGCACAGGGGAGAAGGAGAGGAAAGGGTGCAGAATATAGTGTTGCAGTTACTGATAGGGTGTAGAACAAGATCAGCTCTCACACACACACTCTCTCTTACACACTCTTAGACACACACATAATCTCACACACACACACGCTCTCTCACACACACGCTTTCTCTCTCACACACACGCTTTCTCTCTCACACACACGCTCTCTCTCACACACACACTCTCTCACACTCTCAGACACACACACGCTCTCTCACACACACTCTCTCTCTCACACACACTCTCTCTCTCACACACATGCTCTCTCTCACACACACACTCTCTCACACTCTCAGACACACACACGCTCTCTCACACACACTCTCTCTCTCACACACATGCTCCCTCTCACACACACACTCTCTCACACTCTCAGACACACACACACTCTCTCTCACACACACACTCACTCTCTCTCAGACGCACTCTGTCTCCATCACACATTGTCTCTCTTTCTCACACTCTCCCTCTCACACACACACACAAACTCATATTCTCTCTCACACACACACATTCTCTCTCACACACACAATGTAGAGGGAGATTTACGCTGTATCTCAACCGATGCTGTACCTGTCCTGGGTGTGTTTGATGTGTAGGCAGCTTTTCCCTGTATCTATCCCCATGCTGTATCTGTCATTGGAATATTTGATAGTCATGATGTGCAGATTTGATAGTTATTTGATAGAGGGAGCTTTATCTGTATCGAACCCCGAGCTGTACCTGTCCTGGGAGTGTTTGATGGGGATAGTGTAGAGGGAGATTTACTCTGTATCTAACCCTGTGCTGTATCTATCCTGGGAGTGTTTGATGGGGACAGTGTAGAGGGAGCTTTACTCTGTATCTAACCCTGTGCTGTATCTGTCCTGGGAGTGTTTGATGAGGACAGTGAAGTGGGAGATTTACTCTGTATCTCACCCCGTGCTGTACCTGTCCTGGGAGTGTTTGATGGGGACAGTGTAGAGGGAGATTTACTCTGTATCTAACCCCATGCTGTACCTGTCCTGGGAGTGTTTGATGGGGACAGTGTCGAGGGAGGTTTTCTCTGTATCTAAACCCGTGCTGTACCTGTCCTGGGCGAGTTTGTTGGGGACAGTGTAGAGGGAGCATTACTCTGTATCTAACCCCGTGCTGTATCTGTCCTGGGAGTGTTTGATGGGGACAGTGTAGAGGGAGCTTTACTCTGTACCTAACCCCGTGCTGTATCTGTCCTGGGAGTGTTTGATGGGGATAGTGCAGAAGGAGCTTTACTTTGTATCGAACCCATGCTGTGAATGTCCTGGGAGTGTTTGATGTGGACAGTATCGAGGGAGCTTTACTCTGTATCTAACCCCGTGCTGTACCTGTCCTGGGCGGGTTTGTTGGGGACAGTGCAGAGGGAGCTTTACTCTGTATCTAATCCCGTGCTGTATCTGTCCTTGGTTTGTTTGATGGGGACA
>NW_027591077.1:92500-100000 GCF_964213995.1 Mustelus asterias
TCGAACCCAGATCCCTGGCGCTGTGAGTCAGCAGTGCTAACCACTGTGCCACCGTGTCGCCCGGTGATGAGACAGAACGTTGGCCAAAGTGCACAGAAATAGGCAGCATTGTCAGCATTTTAGCTGGAAGCTTCAAATGACAAAGGGATCTTAATAGTAGAGTCACAGAATCCTTGCAGTGCAGAAGGAGACCATTCAGCCCATCGAGTCTGTACTGACTCTCTGACACAGTATCTTACCAAGGCCCTTGACCCAGCCCTATCCCCGTAACCCCACACATTTACCTTAATCCACCGAACCTACACAGCTTTGGACAGGAAACGGCAATTTACTGTGTCCAATCCACAAATTTGGAAAATACTGGGATGGATTGAGAAATGGTTTCAGGGCAGAAAACAGAGCTCAGATACAAATGGGCCCTTTGGCCCAACTTTTCCCTGCCACCCAGTTTTTACCATTAAGCTCGTATCAAATGCCTTGCGTTTGGCCCAAATCCCTCCATACCAATCTTACCAGAATAACTGTCTAAATGCTTTTTAAAATATAAAATTGTGTCCGCTTCTACTCCGACCTCTGGCAGCTTGTTCCAATTCCTCACCACCCTATGTGTGAAAAGAATTGCCCTCTGGACCCTCTCCCCTCTCACCTTAAACCTATGTCTTCTAGTTTTAGACTCCCCTCCCTTTTGGAAAAGATGTTGACGAGCTTATCAAAGAACAAAGAGAATTACAGCACAGGAACAGGCCCTTCGGCCCTCCAAGCCTGCACCAACCATGCTGCCCGACTGAACTAAAACCCCCTACCCTTCCGGGGACCATATCCCTCTATTCCCATCCTATTCATGTATTTGTCCAGACGTTCCGTAAAACTCACTATCGTATCTGCTTCCACTACCTCCCCCGGCAGCGAGTTCCAGGCACCCACCACCCTCTGTGTAAAAAAACGTGCCTTGTACATCTCCTTTAAACCTTGCCCCTCACACCTTAAACCTATGCCCCCTAGATTTTGAATCTTCCACCCTGGTAAAAAGCTTCTGACTATCCAATCTGTCCATGCCCCTCATAATCTTGTAGAATTCTATCAGGTCGCCCCTCAACCTCCGTCGTTCCAGTGAGAACAAACCAAGTTTCTCCAATCTCTCCTCAGAGCTAATGCCCTCCATCCTAGGAAACATCCTGGTAAATCTTTTCTGAACCCTCTCCAAAGCCTCCACATCTTTCTGGTAGTGTGTCGATCAGAATTGAACACTATATTCCAAGTGCGGCCTAACTAAGGTTCGATAAAGCTGCTGTATCCATGCCCTCATTATTTTAGAGACCTCTATAAGAATACCACTAAGCCAACTCAAGGGAAAAAAGTCCCAGAGTATCCAGCCTCTCATTATAACTCAAACCATCAGGACCCCATAGCATCCCAGTCATTCTTTTCTGCACACTTTCTAGCTCAATAATCTCCTTTCTATAAGGGTGACCAGAACAATACACAGCATTCCAAGTGTGGTCTTACCAATGTCTTGTACAACTTCAACAAGACGTCCCAATTCCTGTATTCCATGTTCCGACCAATGAAACCAAGCATGTGGAATGCCTTCTTCACCACTCTATCCACCTGTGACTCCACTTTCAAGGAGCTATCAATCTGTACCCCGAGATCCCTTTGTTCTGTAACTCTCACCAACACCCTACCATTAACTGAGTAAGTCCTGTGTTGGTTCGATCCACCAAAATGTATCACCTTGCATTTATCTAAATTAAACTCCATCTGCCATTCAACAGCCCACTGGCCCAACTGATCAATATCTCATTGCAACCCTAGATAACCTTCTTCACTGTCCACTATGCCACTAATCTTGGTGTCATCTGCAAACTTACAAACCATGCCTCCTAAATTCTCATCCAAATCATTAATATAAATGACCAATAACAGTGGACCCAGCACCGATCCCTGAGGCACCCCGTTGGTCACAGGCCTCCAGTTTGACCAAAAAAACAACCCTCGACAACCACCCTCTGTCTTCTGTCATCAAGCCTATTTTATATCCATTTGGCTACCTCACCCTGGATCCCGTGAGATTTAACCAAATCCTGTCTGCTTTTGTTTTTAAATGTTTACATGTTTAAACACTGAAACCTCTTGCCCTTGTTGGGAATATCAGTGCGGTTTGAGAAAAGCAAACACTGATTACACACTCAAAACCCCCCAACACAGGACTGAGCAGAGAGTGTGAAATGTGACTGGTGTGAGTGTGGAATGTCTTTTAAAAGTGGGTAAGAAACACTCCTCCATTTTCAAATCTTTACCTTGCTTATGTAGCGTCTTGGACTCCCCTGACACTCACTATCCATCTGAATTAATCTCTATTCCTCACTGTCTAACTGTTACTCTCTGCATTGCTCCCTCTCCCTATCTCTCTGTTACTCTGCATCGCTCCATCTCTCTCTCTTCCTCTCCCTCTCTCTATCCCTCTCATCCACCATGTTGTTTATCGTTAAGGGGTCTAATCACGGAGAATTCAAACACTCTTTCTGTTTCTGTCTTGGCAGAATTAGCAACATTAGTGGATATTTCAAGACTGGATTCACACAATACAGACAGAACGCTGGTGAGCTCAGTACACGTGGTACCTGAATGTTACAATAAGATAGAATCTGTATTCAGACAACTGTCACCCCACAGGGTCCAAACTTCACCGTGTTAATTTGATTTGATTTGATTGATTTGTATTGGGATGCAGTGAGAAGTATTGTTTCTTGTGCGCTATACAGACAAAACATTCTGTACATAGAGTGCACAGGGGAGAAGGAGAGGAAAGGGTGCAGAATATAGTGTTGCAGTTACCGATAGGGTGTAGAAAAAGGTCAGCTCTCACACACACACTCTCTCTTACACACTCTTAGACACACACATAATCTCACACACACACACACACTCTCTCACACACACACACTCTCTCTTACACAGTCTTAGACACACACATAATCTCACACACACACACACTCTCTCACACACACACACTCTCTCTTACACACTCTTAGACACACACATAATCTCACGCGCACACACGCTCTCTCTCTCTCACACACACACTCTCTCACACTCTCAGACACACACATACTATCTCACACACACACACACTCTCACACACACACACGCTCTCTCTCGCACACACACTCTCTCACACTCTCAGACACACACATACTATCTCACACACACGCTCTCTCTCACACACACACGCTCTCTCTCTCACACACACACTCTCTCTCTCTCTCACACACACACTCTCTCACACTCTCAGACACACATACACTCTCTCTCACACACACACTCACTCTCTCAGATGCACTCTGTCTCCATCACACATTGTCTCTCTTTCTCACACTCTCCCTCTCACACACACACACAAACTCATATTCTCTCTCTCACACACACACATTCTCTCTCACACACACAATGTGGAGGGAGATTTACGCTGTATCTCACCCGATGCTGTACCTGTCCTGGGTGTGTTTGATGTGTAGGCAGCTTTTCCCTGTATCTATCCCCATGCTGTATCTGTCATTGGAATATTTGATTGTCATGATGTGGAGATTTGATAGTTATTTGATAGTGACAGTGTAGAGGGAGCTTTACTCTGTATCTAACCCCGTGCTGTACCTGTCCTGGAAGTGTTTCATGGGGACAGTGACGAGGGAGCTTTACTCTGTATCTAACCCCGTGCTGTACCTGTCCTGGGTGTGTTTGATGGGAACAGTGCAGAGGGAGCTTTACTCTGTATCTAACCCCGTGCTGTACCTGTCCTGGGAGTGTTGGATGGGGACAGTGTAGAGAGAGCTTTACTCTGTATTGAACTCTGTGCTGTACCTGTACCTTTCCTGGGAGTGTTTGATGGGAACAGTGTCGAGGGAGCTTTACTTTGCATCTAATCCCGTGATTCAGTTACTGATAGACTGTAGAGGAAGATCAGGTCACACACACATTCTCCTTACACACTCTCAGACACACACACACACACACACACACACACACACACACACACACTCAAACACACACACATGCTCTCTCTGTCTCTCACACACACATACACTATCTCTTACGCACTCTCTCACTCACACACATGCTCTTTCTCTCTGTCACACACACTCTTTCTCTCTCTCTCACACACTTTCTCTCTCACACACATTCTCTCACACACACTTTCACCCATGCATTCTCTCACTGACACACTCTCACACACATGCACTCAGTCTCTCACACACACAGATACACTCACTCTCTCACACACATACACTCTCTCACACATACACTCTCTCTCAACCATATACTCTCTCTCTCGCACACACACACTCTCACACACACAATCACTCTCACACACACAATCACTCTCACACACACACTCTCTCTCGCACACACTCTCTCTCACACTCTCTCTCTCTCACACACACACTCTCTTTCTCACACACACACTCTCTTTCTCACACACACACTCTTTCTCACACACACTCTCTCACACGCACACACTCTCTCTCGCACACACTCTCTCACACACTCTCTCTCTCTCGCACACACACTCTCTCTCACACACACAAACTCTCTCTCTCTCACACACACACACACACACACAATGATGGGCAAAATGTAGAGGAAGATTTGAGCTGTATCTAACCCCGTGCTGTACCTGTCCTGGGTCTGTTTGATGTGCACAATGTGGAGGTAGCCTTTCCTTTAATCTAGCACCATGCTGTATCTGTCATTGGATTATTTGATGGGGACAGTGTATAGGGAGCTTCACTCTGTATCTCACCCCGTGCTGTACCTGTCCTGGGAGTGTTTGATGGGGACAGTGTCGAGGGAGCTTCAGTCTGTATCTCAACCCGTGCTGTACATGTCCTGGGAGTGTTTGATGGGGATAGTGTAGAGGGAGCTTCACTCTGCATCTAACACTGTGCTGTACATGTCGTGGGAGTGTTTGATGAGGACAGTGAAGTGGGAGCTTTACTCTATATCTAACCACTTGCTGTACCTGTGCTGGGAGTGTTTGATGGGGACAGTGTAGACGGAGATTTATTCTGTATCTCACCCCGTGCTGTATCTGTTAGAACATAAGAACATAAGAAATAGGAGCAGGAGTAGGCCATCTAGCCCCTCGAGCCTGCCCCGCCATTCAATAAGATCATGGCTGATCTGACGTGGATCAGTACCACTTACCTGCCTGATCCCCATAACCCTTAATTCCCTTACCGATCAGGAATCCATCCATCCGCGCTTTAAACATATTCAGCGAGGTAGCCTCCACCACCTCAGTGGGCAGAGAATCCCAGAGATTCACCACCCTCTGGGAGAAGAAGTTCCTCCTCAACTCTGTCTTAAACCGACCCCCCTTTATTTTGAGGCTGTGTCCTCTAGTTTTAACTTCCTTACTAAGTGGAAAGAATCTCACCGCCTCCACCCTATCCAGCCCCCGCATTATCTTATAATATCTGTTCTGGGAGTGTTTGATGGGGACAGTGTAGAGGGAGATTTACACTGTATCTAACCCCATGCTGTAGCTGTCCTGGGAGTGTTTGATGGGGACAGTGTAGAGGGAGATTTACACTGTATCTAACCCCATGCTGTACCTGTCCTGGGAGTGTTTGATGGGGACAGTGTCAAGGGAGCTTTACTCTATATCTAACCACTTGCTGTACCTGTCCTGGGAGTGTTTCATGGGGACAGTGAAGAGGGAGCTTTACTCTGTATCTAACCCCGTGCTGTACCTGTCCTTGGTTTGTCTGATGGGGATATTGTAGAGGGAGCTTTACTCCATATCTAACCCCCTGCTGTATCTGTTCTTGGAGTGTTTGATGGGGATAGTGCAGAGGGAGCTTTACTTTGTATCTAACCCATGCTGTGCCTGTCCTGGGAGTGTTTGATGGGGACAGTATCGAGGGAACTTTACTCTGTATCTAACCCCATGCTGTACCTGTCCTGGGAGTCTTTGATGGGGACAGTGTCGAGGGAGCTTTACTCTATATCTAACCCCGTGCTGTACCTGTCCTTGGTTTGTCTGATGGGGATATTGTAGAGGGAGCTTTACTCCATATCTAACCCCCTGCTGTATCTGTTCTTGGAGTGTTTGATGGGGATAGTGCAGAGGGAGCTTTACTCTGTATCTAACCCATGCTGTCCCTGTCCTGGGAGTGTTTGATGGGAACAGTGTAGAGAGAGCTTTACTCTGTATCTAAACCCGTGCTGTCCCTGTCCTGGGAGTGTTTGATGGGGACAGTGTCGAGCGAGCTTCACTCTGTATCTAAACCCGTGCTGTCCCTGTCCTGGGAGTGTTTGATGAGGACAGTGTAGAGGGAGCTTTACTCTGTATCTAACCCTGTGCTGTACCTGTCCTGGGAGTGTTTGATGGGGACAGTGTAGAGGGAGCTTTACTCTGTATCTAACCCCGTGTTGTACCTGTCCTGGGAGTGTTTGATGGGGACAGTCTCGAGGGAGCTTTACTCTGTATCTAACCCCGTGCTGTACCTGTCCTGGGAGTGTTTGATGGGGGACAGTGTAGAGGGAGCTTTATTCTGTATCTAACCCCGTGCTGTACCTGTCCTGGGAGTGTTTGATGGGGACAGTGTAGAGGGAGCTTTACTCTGTATCTAACCCTATGCTGTACCTGTCCTGGGAGTGTTTGATGGGGGACAGTGTAGAGGGAGCTTTACTCTGTATCTAACCCCGTGCTGTACCTGTCCTGGGAGTGTTTGATGGGGGACAGTGTAGAGGGAGCTTTACTCTGTATCTAACCCCGTGCTGTACCTGTCCTGGGAGTGTTTGATGGGGACAGTGCAGAGGGAGCTTTACTCTGTATCTAACCCCGTGCTGTATCTGTCCTTGGTTTGTTTGATGGGGACAGTGTAGAGGGAGCTTTACTCTATATCTAACCCCGTGCTGTATCTGTTCTGGGACGGTTTGATGGGGACAGTGTACAGTGAGCTTTAATCTGTATCTAACCCCGTGCTGTAACTGTCCTGGGAGTGTTTGATGGGGACAGTGTAGTGGGAGCTTTACGCTGTATCTAACCCCGTGCTGTATCTGTCCTGGGTGTGTTGGATGGGGACAGTGGAGAGAGGGCTTTACTCTGTATCGAACTCTGTGCTGTACCTGTACCTTTCCTGGGTGTGTTTGATGGGAACAGTGTCAAGGGAGCTTTACTTTGCATCTAATCCCGTGATTCAGTTACTGATAGACTGGCGAGGAAGATCAGGTCACACACACGCTCTCCTTACACACTCTCAGACACACACACATACACATACACACACGCTCTCTCTGCCTCTCACACACACATACACTATCTCTTACGCACTCTCTCACTCACACACATGCTCTTTCTCTCTGTCACACACACTTTCTCTCACACACTTTCTCTCTCACACACACTTTCTCTCTCACACATTCTCTCACACACACTTTCACGCTCACACACTCTCACCCATGCATTCTCTCTCACTGACACACTCTCACACA
>NW_027591077.1:105000-117500 GCF_964213995.1 Mustelus asterias
CTCCTGGAAGTGTTTTATGGGGACAGTGTAGAGCGAGCTTTGCTCTGTATGTTACCCTGTGCTGTCCCTGTCCTGCGAGTGTTTGATGGAGACAGTGTAGGGGGACCTTTACTCTGTATTGAATCCCGTGCTGTATTTGTCCATGGAGTGTTTAATGGGGACAGTGTCGAGGGAGCTATACTCTGTACCTAACCCTGTGCTGTACCTGTCCTGGGTCTGTTTGATGTGCACAATGTGCAGGTAGCCTTTCCTTTAATCTAGCACCATGCTGTATCTGTCATTGGATTATTTGATAGTGACAGTGTATCGGGAGCTTCACTCTGTATCTAAACCCTTGCTGTACCTGTCCTGGGAGTGTTTGATGGGGACAGTGTAGAGGGAGATTTACTCTGTATCTAACCCCGTGCTGTACCTGTCCTGGGAGTGTTTGATGGGGACAGTGTGTAGGGAGCTTCACTCTGTATCTAAATCCTTGCTGTACCTGTCCTGGGAGTGTTTGATGGGGACAGTGTATAGGGAGCTTCACTCTGTATCTAAACCCTTGCTGTACCTGTCCTGGGAGTGTTGGATGGGGACAGTGTATAGGGAGCTTCACTCTGTATCTAATCCCGTGCTGTACCTGTCCTGGGAGTGTTTGATGGGGACAGTGTCGAGGGAGCTTCACTCTGTATCTAAACCCTTGCTGTACCTGTCCTCGGTGTGTTTGATGGGGACAGTGTATAGGGAGCTTCACTCTGTATCTAATCCCGTGCTGTACCTGTCCTGGGAGTGTTTGATGGGGACAGTGTCGAGGGAGCTTCACTCTGTATCTAAACCCGTGCTGTACCTGTCCTGGGAGTGTTTGATGGGGACAGTATAGAGGGAGCTTTACTCTGTATCTAACCCCGTGCTGTACCTGTCCTGGGACTGTTTGATGGGGACAGTGTAGAGGGAGATTTACTCTGTATCTAACCCCGTGCTGTACCTGTCCTGGGAGTGTTTGATGGGGACAGTGTCGCGGGAGCTTCACTCTGTATCTGAACCCTTGTTGTACCTGTCCTGGGAGTGTTTGATGGGGACAGTGTCGAGGGAGCTTTACTCTGTATCTAATCCCGTGCTGTACCTGTCCTGGGAGTGTTTGATGGGGACAGTGTCGAGGGAGCTTCACTCTGTATCTAAACCCGTGCTGTACCTGTCCTGGGAGTGTTTGATGGGGACAGTATAGAGGGAGCTTTCCTCTGTATCTAACCCCGTGCTGTACCTGTCCTGGGAGTGTTTGATGGGGACAGTGTAGAGGGAGATTTACTCTGTATCTAACCCCGTGCTGTACCTGTCCTGGGAGTGTTTGATAGTGACAGTGTATAGGGAGCTTCACTCTGTATCTAAACCCTTTCTGGACCTGTCCTCGGTGTGTTTGATGGGGACAGTGTCGAGGGAGCTTCACTCTGTATCTAAACCCGTGCTGTACCTGTCCTGGGAGTGTTTGATGGGGACAGTATAGAGGGAGCTTTACTCTGTAACTAACCCCGTGCTGTACCTGTCCTGGGAGTGTTTGATGGGGACAGTGTAGAGGGAGCTTTACTCTGTATCTAAACCCGTGCTGTATCTCTCCTGGAAGTGTTTTATGGGGACAGTGTAGAGCGAGCTTTGCTCTGTATGTTACCCTGTGCTGTCCCTGTCCTGCGAGTGTTTGATGGAGACAGTGTAGGGGGACCTTTACTCTGTATTGAATCCCGTGCTGTATTTGTCCTGGGAGTGTTTAATGGGGACAGTGTCGAGGGAGCTATACTCTGTACCTAACCCCGTGCTGTACCTGTCCTGGGAGTGTTTGATGGGGACAGGACTTGGGGGACATTGGATTTTAGACAATGTTTCGGGTTTTAGACTTTTCGGAGTGAAATTCAGGAACACTTTGCCACACCAGGTGTGATATTAGTTTGGAACTACCTTCTATAATTCACAGTTGATGCTCAGTCACTTATTAATGTTCAAACCCGAAGTTGATAGATGGTATTTTACACACAGGAGAAGCAATTTAAAATCAATGGGTCAATGTTAAAATAGTTGCAGGAACAGAGAGACCTGGGGTCTCAGTTCATTTTTACATCTTAAAGATTCAACCTGGGGCTCAGAATCTGTCAGTTGAATCTACTTTTCCTGTCCCGAAAACGTGTCAACAATTGTGTTGGGGAATGTGACAAAAGGTGACATTCCTGCATCCTGCACAGTGGGGTTGGGAGGTTGTTTGAAAGGAGATTCAGAAAGTGTCAATTAGATTGTGTCTCTTTGCAGAAGTTGAGTATTTCACAGGAGATGCCTTGAGATAAAGGAAAGTTTTACCAATGTCTGCGTAACTTTCAAAGTCTCCAGACGCATGAAGGAGGCAGAGATTTTGTAATATTCAGAGCAGGAGATGGGGGACAATCACAGAATTGAAGATGTGAGGCCATCTCTTGTTTCTGAATGTCAATCTGTAGCTTTTAAACTTTAGTCCTGGGCTAATCATTCCAAGTTTGCAAACCCACACTTTGCAGTTGTTAATTTTGAGTTGTAAATTTTCTGAAATTGATTCTGTAATAAAAATCCCTGCAGGATGCAATGATTCCCATTCTGTCTGCTGCTGCAAAGCCCCAGTTTGTGTCTCAGTTTCACTCTTTATCAACCATTTAAGATCCAAGAGCCATAGAATTCCTACACTGCAGAATGAGGCCATTCAGCCCAACAAGCCTGCCCCGACAATAATCCCACCCAGGCCCGAATCCCCCTGACACTAAGGGGCAATTTAGCAAACGTGCAAACTCCACACAGACAGTCACTCGAGGCGGGGAATCGAACCCAGATCCCTGGCGCTGTGAGTCAGCAGTGCTAACCACTGTGCCACCGTGTCGCCCGGTGATGAGACAGAACGTTTGCCAAAGTGCACAGAAATAGGCAGCATTGTCAGCATTTTAGCTGGAAGCTTCAAATGACAAAGGGATCTTAATAGTAGAGTCACAGAATCCCTGCAGTGCAGAAGGAGACCATTCAGCCCATCGAGTCTGTACTGACTCTCTGACACAGTACCTTACCAAGGCCCTTGACCCAGCCCTATCCCCGTAACCCCACACATTTACCTTAATCCACCGAACCAACACAGCTTTGGACAGGAAACGGCAATTTACTGTGTCCAATCCACAAATTTGGAAAATACTGGGATGGATTGAGAAATGGTTTCCGGGCAGAAAACAGAGCTCAGATACAAATGGGCCCTTTGGCCCAACTTTTCCCTGCCACCCAGTTTTTACCATTAAGCTCGTATCAAATGCCTTGCGTTTGGCCCAAATCCCTCCATACCAATCTTACCAGAATAACTGTCTAAATGCTTTTTAAAATATAAAATTGTATCCGCTTCTACTACGACCTCTGGCAGCTTGTTCCAATCCCTCACCACCCTATGTGTGAAAAGAATTGCCCTCTGGACCCTCTCCCCTCTCACCTTAAACCTATGTCTTCTAGTTTTAGACTCCCCTCCCTTTTGGAAAAGATGTTGACGAGCTTATCAAAGAACAAAGAGAATTACAGCACAGGAACAGGCCCTTCGGCCCTCCAAGCCTGCACCAACCATGCTGCCCGACTGAACTAAAACCCCCTACCCTTCCGGGGACCATATCCCTCTATTCCCATCCTATTCATGTATTTGTCCAGACGTTCCGTAAAACTCACTATCGTATCTGCTTCCACGACCTCCCCCGTCAGCGAGTTCCAGGCACCCACCACCCTCTGTGTAAAAAAACTTGCCTTGTACATCTCCTTTAAACCTTGCCCCTCACACCTTAAACCTATGCCCCCTAGATTTTGAATCTTCCACCCTGGTAAAAGGCTTCTGACTATCCACTCTGTCCATGCCCCTCATAATCTTGTAGAATTCTATCAGGTCATCCCTCAACCTCCGTCGTTCCAGTGAGAACAAACCAAGTTTCTCCAATCTTTCCTCAGAGCTAATGCCCTCCATACCAGGAAACATCCTGGTAAATCTTTTCTGAATCCTCTCCAGATTCTCCACATCTTTCTGGTAGTGTGTCGATCAGAATTGAACACTATATTCCAAGTGCGGCCTAACTAAGGTTCTATAAAGCTGCTGTATCCATGCCCTCATTATTTTAGAGACCTCTATAAGAACACCACTTAGCCAACTCAAGGGAAAAAAAGTCCCAGAGTATCCAGCCTCTCATTATATCTCAAACCATCAGGACCCCATAGCATCCCAGTCATTCTTTTCTGCACACTTTCTAGCTTAATAATCTCCTTTCTATAAGGGTGACCAGAACAATACACAGCATTCCAAGTGTGGTCTTACCAATGTCTTGTACAACTTCAACAAGACGTCCCAACTCCAGTATTCCATGTTCTGACCAATGAAACCAAGCATGTGGAATGCCTTCTTCACCACTCTATCCACCTGTGACTCCACTTTCAAGGAGCTATCAATCTGTACCCCGAGATCCCTTTGTTCTGTAACTCTCACCAACACCCTACCATTAACTGAGTAAGTCCTGTGTTGGTTCGATCCACCAAAATGTATCACCTTGCATTTATCTAAATTAAACTCCATCTGCCATTCAACAGCCCACTGGCCCAATTGATCAAGACCCCATTGCAACCCTAGATAACCTTCTTCACTGTCCACTATGCCACTAATCTTGGTGTCAACTGCAAACTTACAAACCATGCCTCCTAAATTCTCATCCAAATCATTAATATAAATGACAAATAACAGTGGACCCAGCACCGATCCCTGAGGCACCCCGCTGGTCACAGGCCTCCAGTTTGACCAAAGAAAATAACCCTCGACAACCACCCTCTGTCTTCTGTCATCAAGCCAATTTTATATCCATTTGGCTACCTCACCCTGGATCCCGTGAGATTTAACCAAATCCTGTCTGCTTTTGTTTTTAAATGTTTACATGTTTAAACACTGAAACCTCTTGCCCTTGTTGGGAATATCAGTGCGGTTTGAGAAAAGCAAACACTGATTACACACTCAAAACCCCCCAACACAGGACTGAGCAGAGAGTGTGAAATGTGACTGGTGTGAGTGTGGAATGTCTTTTAAAAGTGGGTAAGAAACACTCCTCCATTTTCAAATCTTTACCTTGCTTATGTAGCGTCTTGGACTCCCCTGACACTCACTATCCATCTGAATTAATCTCTATTCCTCACTGTCTAACTGTTACTCTCTGCATTGCTCCCTCTCCCAACCTCTCTGTTACTCTGCATCGCTCCATCTCTCTCTCTCTCTTCCTCTCTCTCTCTCTATCCCTCTCATCCACCATGTTGTTTATCGTTAAGGGGTCTAATCACGGAGAATTCAAACACTCTTTCTGTTTCTGTCTTGGCAGAATTAGCAACATGAGTGGATATTTCAAGACTGGATTCACACAATACAGACAGAACGCTGGTGAGCTCAGTACACGTGGTACCTGAATGTTACAATAAGATAGAATCTGTATTCAGACAACTGTCACCCCACAGGGTCCAAACTTCACCGTGTTAATTTGATTTGATTTGATTGATTTGTATTGGGATGCAGTGAGAAGTATTGTTTCTTGTGCGCTATCCAGACAAAACATTCCGTACACAGAGTGCACAGGGGAGAAGGAGAGGAAAGGGTGCAGAATATAGTGTTGCAGTTACCGATAGACTGTAGAAAAAGATCAGCTCACACACACACACCCTCTCTTACACACTCTTAGACACACACATAATCTCACACACACACACGCTCTCTTACACAGTCTGAGACACACACATAATCTCACACACACACACGCTCTCTCTCTCTCTCGCACACACACTCTCTAACACTCTCAGACACACACATACTATCTCACACACACACACACTCTCTCACACACACACGCTCTCTCTCTCTCACACACACTCTCTCACACACACACACGCTCTCTCTCTCTCACACACACTCTCTCACACACACACACGCTCTCTCTCTCTCACACACACACACTCTCTCTCTCTCACACACACACTCTCTCACACTCTCAGACACACACACACTCTCTCTCACACACACACACACTCTCTCTCAGACGCACTCTGTCTCCATCACACATTGTCTCTCTTTCTCACACTCTCCGTCTCACACACACACACACAAACTCATATTCTCTCTCACACACACACATTCTCTCTCACACACACAATGTAGAGGGAGATTTACGCTGTATCTCACCCGATGCTGTACCTGTCCTGGGTGTGTTTGATGTGTAGGCAGCTTTTCCGTGTATCTATCCCCATGCTGTATCTGTCATTGGAATATTTGATAGTCATGATGTGGAGATTTGATAGTTATTTGATAGTGACAGTGTAGAGGGAGTTTTATCTGTATCTAACCCCGTGCTGTAACTGTCCTGTATGTGTTTCATGGGGACAGTGTAGAGGGAGCTTTACTCTGTATCTAACCCCGTGCTGTGCCTGTCCTGGGAGTGTTTGATGGGGACAGTGACGAGGGAGCTTTACTCTGTATCTAACCCCGTGCTGTACCTGTCCTGGGTGTGTTTGATGGGAACAGTGTCGAGGGAGCTTTACTCTATATATAACCACTTGCTTTATCTGTCCTGGGAGTGTTTGATGGGGACAGTGTCGAGGGAGCTTTACTCTGTATCTAACCCCGTGCTGTACCTGTCCTTGGTTTGTCTGATAGGGATATTGGAGAGGGAGCTTTACTCCATATCTAACCCCCTGCTGTATCTGTTCTTGGAGTGTTTGATGGGGATAGTGCAGAGGGAGCTTTACTCTGTATCTAACCCATGCTGTCCCTGTCCTGGGAGTGTTTGATGGGGACAGTATCGAGGGAGCTTTACTCTGTATCTAAACCCGTGCTGTACCTGTCCTGGGCGAGTTTGTTGGGGACAGTGCAGAGGGAGCTTTACTCTGTATCTAACCCCGTGCTGTATCTGTCCTTGGTTTGTTTGATGGGGACAGTGTGGAGGGAGCTTTACTCTATATCTAACCTTGCTGTATCTGTTCTGGGACTGTTTGATGGGGACAGTGTACAGTGAGCTTTACGCTGTATCTAAACCCGTGCTGTATCTGTCCTGGGTGTGTTGGATGGGGACAGTGTAGAGGGAGCTTTACTCTGTATCTAACCCCGTGTTGTATCTGTCCTGGGAGTGTTGGATGGGAACAGTGTAGAGAGAGCTTTACTCTGTATCTCACCCCGTGCTGTCCCTGTACCTTTCCTGTGAGTGTTTGATGGGAACAGTGTCGAGGGAGCTTTAGTTTACATCTAATCCCGTGATTCAGTTACTGATAGACTGCAGAGGAAGATCAGGTCACACACACGCTCTCCTTACACACTCTCAGACACACACACATACACACATGCTCTCTCTGTCTCTCACACACACATGCACTATCTCTTACCACTCTCTCACTCACACACATGCTCTTTCTCTCTGTCACACACACTCTTTCTCTCTCTCTCACACACTTTCTCTCTCACACACATTCTCTCACACACACTTTCACGCTCACACATTCTCTCTCACTGACACACTCTCACACACATGCACTCAGTCTCTCACACACACAGAAACACTCACTCTCTCACACACATACACTCTCTCACACATACACTCTCTTTCAAACATATACTCTCTCTCTCACACACACACTCTCACACACACAATCACTCTCTCACACACTCTCTCACACACACACTCCCTCTCTCACACATACACTCTCTCTCAAACACATACTTTCTCTCCCGCACACACTCTCTCTCTCACACATACACTCTCTCTCAAACATATACTCTCTCTCACGCACACACTCTCTCTCCCGCACACACTCTCCCGCACACACTCTCTCTCTCACACACACACTCTCTCTCACGCACACGCTCTCTCGCACACACTCTCTCTCTCGCGCACACTCTCACACACACAGTCTCTCTCACACGCACACTCTCTCTCACACACACTCTCTCTCACACACACACTCTCTCTCACACACACACTCTCTCTCACACGCACACTCTCTCTCACACGCACACTCTCTCTCACACACACACTCTCTCTCACACACACACTCTCTCTCACACACACACTCTCACACACGCACTCTCTCGCACACACACACTCTCTCTCTCGCATACACTCTCTCTCTCACACACACTCTCTCTCTCACACACGCACTCTCTCGCACACACACAATGATGGGGCAAAATGTAGAGGAAGATTTGAGCTGTATCTAACCCCGTGCTGTACCTGTCCTGGGTGTGTTTGATGTGCACAATGTGGAGGCAGCTTTTCCTTTAATCTCGCACCATGCTGTATCTGTCATTGGATTATTTGATGAGGACAGTGTATAGGGAGCTTCAGTCTGTATCTCACCCCGTGCTGTACCTGTCCTGGGAGTGTTTGATGGGGACAGTGTCGAGGGAGCTTTACTTTGCATCTAATCCCGTGTTTCAGTCACTGATAGACTGTAGAGGAAGATCAGGTTCCACACACGCTCTCCTTACACACTCTCAGACACACACACACGCACACACACACACACATGCTCTCTCTGTCTCTCACTCACACATACACTATCTCTTACGCACTCTCTCACTCACACACATGCTCTTTCTCTCTCTCACACACACTTTCTCTCTCACACACATTCTCTCTCACACACATTCTCTCACACACACTTTCACGCTCACACACTCTCACCCATGCATTCTCTCTCACTGTCACACTCTCACACACATGCACTCAGTCTCTCTCACACACAGATATACTCACTCTCTCACACACATACACGCACTCTCTCACACACATTCTCTCCCTCTCACACATACACTCTCTCTCAAACATATACTCTCTCTCTCACACACACACTCTCACACACACAATCACTCTCTCACTCTCTCTCTCCCTCTCACACACACACTCCCTCTCTCTCACACACACTCTCTCTCACGCACTCACTCTCTCTCCCGCACACACTCTCTCTCTCTCACACACACA
Organism: Mustelus asterias; assembly: GCF_964213995.1. Taxonomy (NCBI): domain Eukaryota; kingdom Metazoa; phylum Chordata; class Chondrichthyes; order Carcharhiniformes; family Triakidae; genus Mustelus; species Mustelus asterias. The sequence continues at coordinate 113,997 of NW_027591077.1, forward strand.
CACTCTCTCTCACGCACATGCTCTCTCGCACACACTCTCTCTCTCGCACACACTCTCTCTCGCACACACTCTCTCTCGCACACACTCTCTCTCACACGCACACTCTCTCTCACACGCACACTCTCTCTCACACGCACACTCTCTCTCGCACACACTCTCTCACACACACTCTCTCACACACTCTCTCTCACTCACACACACACTCTTTCTCACACACACCCTCTCACTCGCACACACTCTCTCGCACACACTCTCTCTCTCTCACACACACACTCTCTCTCGCACACACTCTCTCACACACACTCTCTCTCTCACACACACCCTCTCACTCGCACACACTCTCTCACACACACTCTCTCTCTCACACACACTCTCTCTCTCACACACACTCTCTCTCTCACACACACACTCTCTCTCGCACACACACACTCTCTCTCACACACACACACACACACACACACACAATAATGGGCAAAATGTAGAGGAAGATTTGAGCTGTATCTAACCCCGTGCTGTACCTGTCCTGGGTCTGTTTGATGTGCACAATGTGGAGGCAGCTTTCCTTTAATCTCGCACCATGCTGTATCTGTCATTGGATTATTTGATGGGGACAGTGTATAGGGAGCTTCAGTCTGTATCTCACCCCGTGCTGTACCTGTCCTGGGTCTGTTTGATGTGCACAATGTGGAGGCAGCTTTTCCTTTAATCTCTGTCTCTCTCTCTGCCTCTCTCTCTGCAGGGGGACACCACACTGAGAGTGGGCCCAATTGATCAAGATCCCATTGCAACCCTAGATAACCTTCTTCACTGTCCACTATGCCACAAATCTTGGTGTCAACTGCAAACTTACAAACCATGCCTCCTAAATTCTCATCCAAATCATTAATATAAATGACAAATAACAGTGGACCCAGCACCGATCCCTGAGGCACCCCGTTGGTCACAGGCCTCCAGTTTGACAAAAAAACAACCCTCGACAACCACCCTCTGTCTTCTGTCATCAAGCCTATTTTGTATCCATTTGGCTACCTCACCCTGGATCCCGTGAGATTTAACCAAATCCTGTCTGCTTTTGTTTTTAAATTTGTACATTTTTAAACACAGAAACAGTTCTGTATCGAACTCTGTGCTGTACCTGTACCTTTCCTGGGAGTGTTTGATGGGAACAGTGTCGAGGGAGCTTTACTTTGCATCTAATCCCGTGTTTCAGTCACTGATAGACTGTAGAGGAAGATCAGGTCACACACACGCTCTCCTTACACACTCTCAGACACACACACACATACACACACATGCTCTCTCTGTCTCTCACACACACATACACTATCTCTTACGCACTCTCTCACTCACACACATGCTCTTCCTCTCTGTCACACACACATTCTCTCTGTCACACACATTCTCTCACACACACTTTCACGCTCACACACTCTCACCGATGCATTCTCTCTCACTGACACACTCTCACACACATGCACTCAGTCTCTCACACACACATTCACTCAATCTCTCACTCACATACACTCTGTCTCTCACACATACACTCTCTCTCACACATACACTCTCTCAAACATATACACTCGCTCACACACACTCTCTCTCACACACACACTCTCTCTCACACACACACTCTCTCTCTCGCACACTCTCATTCTCACACACACACTCTCTCGCACACACTCTTTCTCTCGCACACTCTCTCTCTCTCACACACACACTCTCTCTCACGCACACGCTCTCTCTCTCTCGCACACACTCTCTCTCGCACACACTCTCCCTCTCGCACACACTCTCCCTCTCGCACACACTCTCCCTCTCGCACACTCTCTCTCTCTCGCACACACTCTCTCTCTCACACACACTCTCTCACACACACACACACACTCTCTCTCACACACACTCTCTCTCTCACACACACTCTCTCTCTCTCACACACACTCTCTCTCACACACACGGTCTCTCTCTCTCACACACACACTCTATGTCTCTCACACACACTCTCTCACACACGTGCACACACTCTCTCACACACACACTGTCTCTCTCTCTCACGCACACACACTCTCTCTCTCACACACACTCTCTCTCACACACACGGTCTCTCTCTCACACACACTCTCTCTATCTCACACACACTCTCTCTCTCACACACACACTCTCTCTCTCACACACACACTCCCTCTCTCGCACTCACTCTCTCTCTCACACACACTCTGTCTCTCACACACACTCTGTCTCTCACACACACTCTGTCTCTCACACACACTCTGTCTCTCACACACACACTGTCTCTCACACACACTCTGTCTCTCACACACACTCTGTCTCTCACACACACTCTGTCTCTCACACACACTCTGTCTCTCACACACTACTCTGTCTCTCACACACACTCTGTCTCTCACACACACTCTGTCTCTCACACACACTCTGTCTCTCACACACACTCTGTCTCTCACACACACTCTGTCTCTCACACACACTCTGTCTCTCACACACACTCTGTCTCTCACACACACTCTGTCTCTCACACACACTCTGTCTCTCACACACACTCTGTCTCTCTCACACACTTTCTCACACACACTCTCTCTAACACACACTCTCTCTCTCGCGCACACACTCTCTCTCACACATACACACACTCTCTCTCTCACACACACATTCTCTCACACACACACACACTCTCTCTCTCTCACACACACACTCTCTCACACACACACACACTCTCTCTCTCACACACACATTCTCTCATATACACACACACACTCTCTCTCTCACACGCACACACACTCTCTCTCACACACACACATTCTCTCACACACACACACACACACAATGATGGGCAAAATGTAGAGGAAGATTTGAGCTGTATCTAACCCCGTGCTGTACCTGTCCTGGGTGTGTTTGATGTGCACAATGTGGAGGCAGCGTTTCCTTTAATCTAGCACCATGCTGTATCTGTCATTGGATTATTTGATGGGGACAATGTATAGGGAGCTTCACTCTGTATCTCACCCCATGCTGTACCTGTCCTGGGAGTGTTTGATGGGGACAGTGTCGAGGGAGCTTCACTCTGTATCTAAACCCGTGCTGTACATGTCCTGGGAGTGTTTGATGGGGATAGTGTAGAGAGAGCTTTACTCTGTATCTAACCCCGTGCTGTCCCTGTCCTGGGAGTGTTTGATGGGAACAGTGTAGAGGGAGCTTTACTCTGTATCTAACCCCGTGCTGTACCTGTCCTGGGAGTGTTTGATGGGGACAGTGTAGAGGGAGCTTTACTCTGTATCTAACCCCGTGCTGTCCCTGTCCTGGGAGTGTTTGATGGGAACAGTGTAGAGAGAGCTTTACTCTGTATCAAACTCTGTGCTGTGTCTGTCCTGGGAGTGTTTGATGGGAACAGTGTAGAGAGAGCTTTACTCTGTATCGAACTCTGTGCTGTACCTGTACCTTTCCTGGGAGTGTTTGATGGGAACAGTGTCGAGGGAGCTTTACTTTGCATCT
>NW_027591078.1:0-70000 GCF_964213995.1 Mustelus asterias
TCGTGCTTCTCACTATTTCACCTCTCTGACAGCTCAGTACAGGGGCAGCGATCTGTCTGCTGGCATTTCATAAACCACGGTTCTGGGCACATTAGTGGCATGGGAATGGATGTCTAGGTGGTCTGGCCAAGGAAACGGGTAGAGTGGTGGGGGGGTTCTGGGGGAAGGGGAGAGCTGGGCTACTGTTTATGCCGTGCACTAGTGTGAGAGAGAAGGCGGATTCTATCCACTTCTGATGAAAGTTTTATTCTACAAATAGAACGGGTTATCTTGTGAGGAAGGGCAGTCTGCCCACACGGCATGGGGCAGCAGAGGAAGGCGCTATCACTCCCTCAGCAGGGGTTAGTGTGCCCCGTCACAGTGACATGTCTGATTGGAGGGAAACAAATCATTAGCATTGGAATAGGAGGATATGTTGGGATTTTAATTGGATGAAATCATGAACATTGAGTCACTCGGTAACTGCAGGTGCATTTCCATATGTACAAAATTAGGAACCGCAGGAGGCCATTCGGCTCCTGAGTCTGCTCCATCAGTCAATAGGATCGCGCCCCAGAATTGCAGAATTTGGTCCCTCGAGCCTGCTCTGCCGAGCGGCACGGCGGCGCAGTGGTTAGCACCACTGCCTCACGGTGTCAGGGACCCGGGTTCGATTCCTGGCCTTGGATCACTGTCTGTGCGGAGTTGGCACGTTCTCCCGTGTCTGCGTGGGTTTCCTCCGCGTGCTCCAGTTTCCTCCCACAGGCCAAATATGTGCGGTTTAGGTGGATTGGCTGTGCTAAATTGCTCCTTCGTGTAAGGGGGATTAGCAGGATAAGCATGTGGGGGTTACCTGGATAGGGCCTGGCTGGGATTGTGGTCGGTGCAGGCTCGATGGGCCGAATGGCCTCTTCCTGCACTGTAGGTTCTATGATTCTATGCCCTTCAATAAGACCATAGGTGATGTGATTGTGGCCTTGGTTCCACTTCCTGCCAGCCCCTGTATCCTGTGAATGAAGTAAATCCCGGGTTCTGGGCACCTTTCAATTCTGATTACTTTCTCAGTACACTTTCCCCGGTGATTGGATTTGTCCCTTTCACCTCCTGATTCCCAATCATTGCTGTTTGTATCTTCCACAGTGAAGACTGACACAAAAATATCGGTTCAATTCGCCTCCGTTCCTTATTTTCCATTAATTCCCCATGCCCTTTCTCTATAGAACCAAAACTCACTTCACTTACTCTATCTCTTTTTAAATCACAGAATTACAATGCAGAAGGAGGCCATTCAGCCCATCCTGTCTGCACTGGCTCTCTGAATTAGTTAAAGTTATTTATTCGTGTCACAAGTAGGCTTACATTAACACTCAATGAAGTTATTGTAAAAATCCTCCAGTTGCCACACTCCGGCGCCTGTTTGGGTACACTGAGGGAGAATTTAGCAGGGCCAATCCACCTAACCAGCACGTCTTTCAGACTGTGGGAGGAAACCAGAGCACCCGGAGGAAACCCACGCAGACACGGGGAGAATGTGCAGACTCTGCACAGACAGTGACCCAAGCCGGGAATCGAACTTGGGTCCCTGGCGCTGTGAGGCAGCAGTGCTAACCACTGTGCCACCGTGCCACTCTATGACTTGGTGCCAGTCTCCTGCCTTTTCCCTCAGTGTGCCCTTGCACATTGTTCCTATTCAAGTAATCACCAATGTCCTCTTGAGTGCATCGAATGAACCCGTCTCCACCACATTCCTTCCTCAAGGATATTAGTGAACAAGGTGGGGTTTTCCAACAATCGACAATGGTTTCATGGTCATCAGTAGATTCATATTCCCAGATGTTTATTGAATTCAAATCCCACCATCTGCTGTGGTGGGATTCGAACCTTGTTCCCGGAGCATTACTCTGAGTCAAAAACAGAAAATGCTGGAAATCTCAGCCAAGTCTGACAGCATCTGTGGGGAGAGAATCGAGCCAACGCTGGGTCTCTGGATTACTAATCCAGTGACAATTCCACTGCCTCCCCCAATGCTGCTACATCAACTGGAAGGGGTGTTGGAAACCGTGTGAGGGGGGGTGGGGGAGGTGTTTGGGGGGAGGTGTTTGGGGGGGGGTGGGGGAGGTGTTTGGGGGGGGGTGGGGAGGTGTTTGGGGGGGGGGTGGGGGAGGTGTTTTGGGGGGGGGGGGGGGGAGGTGTTTGGGGGGGGGTGGGGGGAGGTGTTTGGGGGGGGGTGGGGGAGGTGTTTGGGGGGGGGGTGGGGGAGGTGTTTGGGGGGGGGTGGGGGAGGTGTTTGGGGGGGGGTGGGGGAGGTGTTTGGGGGGGGGTGGGGAGGTTGTTTGGGGGGGGGGGTGGGGGAGGTGTTTGGGGGGGGGGGGGTGGGGGAGGTGTTTGGGGGGGGGGGGTGGGAGGTGTTGGGGGGGGGGGGTGGGGGAGGTGTTTGGAGGGGGGTGGGGGAGGTGTTTGGGGGGGGTGGGGAGGTGTTGGGGGGGTGGGGGAGGTGTTTGGGGGGGTGGGGGAGGTGTTTGGAGGGGGGGTGGGGGAGGTGTTTGGGGGGGTGGGGTGGGGGAGGTGTTGGGGGGTGGTGTGTAAGGGTACGTAACTGAGCTGGCGAGTGGAGATTGCTAATGGTTGTCTTGTCTTCCCTTGGCAGAGAATTGTGACTGCACAGACCCTCGTCGAAGATGATGTGGAATGAAGCAAGTTTCCTGCGGGAGTTGGACGTGGGGGGCCAGTCGCATCTCCCACCACCCGCCGTCATTCCTCCCCCCCCCCCCCCCCCCCCTCTCTCTCGGTGTACATATCAGGCATAAAGTGGACTCCGCATTGAAATGGGGGAAGGTTAAATTTGAGTGTTGTCTCCTTCACTGCGATAGGTTTGCGTTGCGTCACTTTATTTATTGCGCCAGCCTGTTGGCTGTGTTTTAATACTAATTCACTGGGTATCGTCTTGCAGTTACGCTGCTGAATGTCCCGTGTTTCTTGGCTTCACTGTCGGAGCTGTCGTCCTGCACAGACGCACATTACGGTTGACACCAAAATTGGACCGTGCTGCTGAGCGGTTCCTGGATTCCAACCCCCCCCCCGCCCCCTGCCCCCAACCCCCACCAACAAATCTCCCCAGTCCAAATCCACAGCTGCTTGATTGAAATGAATCTTCAGAGATTTTTAAATAAATTTATCAAATCAAACGCAACCTCCATCGTCTGCATTCTTTCAACAGAAGGTCTTGGAAAGGGAATGTGTTTTAAGATTTGTTACACAGCGCATGTCCCCTCAAAGTTCCTGGGCTGTCATGAGGTAGACCCCATTTGGAGTATTGTGGGCAGTTTTGGGCCCCATATCTAAGGAAGGACGTGTTGGCCTTGGAAAGGGTCCAGAGGAGGTTCACAAAAATGATTCCTGGAATGAAGGTTTGTCATATGAGGAGCGATTGAGGACTCTGGGTCTATACTCATGGAGTTTAGAAGGATAAGGGGGAATCTAATTGAAACTCTGAGAATACTGAGAGGCCCGAATAGAGTGGACATGGAAAGGATGTTTCCACTTGTGGGAGAGACTAGAACTCGAGGGCACAACCTCAGAGTGAAGGGACGCTCCTTTAAAACTGAGATGAGGAGGAATTTCAGCCAGAGGGTGGTGAATGTGTGGAACTCATTGTCACAGAGGGCTGTGGAGGCCAAGTCATTGAGTGTTTTTAAGACAGAGATAGATAGGTTCTTGATGAATAAGGGATCAAAGGTTACAGGAGAATGGGAAAGAGAAAAATATCAGCCACAGTTGAATGGCAGAGCAGAGTCGATGGGCCGAATGGCCTAATTCTGCTCCTACATCTTATGGTCTTATGGAGGCAGTATGGTGCCCACAGATTGGGTTTATGCAACCGTTGCTTGGCACATGTCTGGAAACCTCAAGTGTTTAAACAGTAAGGGGGTGGGAAGCTGGGGACCAAAAGGTGGTTTTATACATAGGGGGATGGCTGAGGTACTGAATGAATACTTCTGTCTTGCCGGGGAGGGCTACGCTTCCCAGGTTGTGGTGAAACTCAGATTTGTTCAAAGGTTGTAGGGGCTGGAGGAGCTTGTGGTTTAGACACTTGAAGGAGTTAAACTGAATTGGGTTGGATAGGAGGCTGGCTGGGCTTGAATCTGATAAAGCCCCAGGACTTGGGGGGGGGGGGATGAAATGCATCCAAAGATACTGAGGGAAGCGAGACATTGGCTATGATTTTCCAGTCTTCCCGAGACTTAGGGCAGTGGAGCCAGAGAATTGCAGCCTTTAGTCTCCTGCTGAACAAAAGGGTATAAAGATAAGCCCAATAACTAGAGGCAGAATTGGAGAAGTTCAGATTTCTTGGAAGGTTGTAGGTTCTGGAGGAGGTTACAGAGAGAGGGAGGGTTGTAGGGGCTGGAGGAGGTTACAGAGAGAGAGGGTTGCAGGGGCTGGAGGAGGTTACAGAGAGAGGGAGGGTTGTAGGGGCTGGAGGAGGTTACAGAGAGAGAGGGTTGCAGGGGCTGGAGGAGGTTACAGAGAGGGTTGCAGGGGCTGGAGGAGGTTACAGAGAGGGAGAGGTGTAGGGGCTGGGGGAGGTTACAGAGAGAGGGAGGGTTGTAATGACTGGAGGAGGTTACAGAGAGAGGGAGGGTTATAGGGGCTGGAGAAGGTTACAGAGAGGGAGGTTTGCAGTGACTGGAGGAGTTTACAGAGAGGAAGGGTTGTAAGGGCTGAAGGAGGTTACAGGGAAGGGGGTATGTAGGGGCTGGAGAAGGTTACAGAGAAGGGGGGATGTAGGGGCTGGAGAAGGTTACAAAGAGGGAGGGTTGTAAGGGCTGAAGGAGGTTACAGAGAAGGAGTGTTGTAAGGGCTGGAGGAGGTTACAGCGAGGGAGGTGTGTAGGGGCTGGAAGAGGTTACAGAGAGAGAGTGTGTAGGGGCTGGAGGAGGTTACATGGGGAGGGTTGTAGGGACTGGAGGATGTTACATGGGGGGTTATAGGGACTGGAGGAGGTTACACTGGGAGGGTTGTAGGGACTGGAGGAGGTTACATGGGGAGGATGCAAGGCCATGGAGGGATGAGAACAGAAGGATGTAAATTTAACATTCAAGGCATTGCTGGACTTGGAGCCAATATCAGTCGGGACCTCACTGAACCAAACTTTCTCTAACCCTTGTTAGGGACCAGATCAGAAACTCCACGGTATATTGAACTGTTAGCCTAGACCCTAACTTTTATTTTTGATTTTGGCATTAGTGTGAGCGTAACGTGTTTCACTTCAGGTATGATTCAGGTGACCCACTAGGAAGTTTTTATCAAACAAAGTTTATTTAAAAACACAGAGAAAAAAAAATAACAAGAAGAATTAACCAAGTGTAGTATCGACATGCTGTACTTGGTTGAAGTCATTAGGTTACATTTTAGCTTCATTTGAAGCAATTTTTAAAAGCGGTATCTCAGCCTTTTGGCTAAGATGCAAATGAGATCAAGCCTTGGAGGAGGAGCTATGCCTACTCCAATCAGCTTGGATCATGTAGATCAAGCCCAAGACAGGAGGTGAGAGCCCTGTCTTGTCAGCTTGGATCGGGAATGTCTCAACTTGTTGAGACTCTGAATTGGACCTGATTGATTGAATTGGATTTTTAAAAAGAATTAGCATAATTTTACCAATTAAAATGCTATTTTAATTAAACTATTTATTAAAAAACACAGCAAAGTATAATCCTAAATAGCTAGCTATCTCTGTTGTTCCAATTTAGCAGTAAACCCCACAGAAATGAATCCCTTCTTTAGAACCAGTTAGTCCAGAGTTGAGAGGGTTGGTTTATGAGGAGAGACTGAGTAGACTGGGGCTATACTCATTGGAATTCGGAAGAATAAGGGGAGATCTTATAGAAACATATAAGATTATGAGGGGAATAGATAAGATAGAAGCAGGGAAGTTGTTCCCACTGGCGGGTGAAACCAGAACTAGGGGGCATAGCCTCAAAATAAGGGGAAGCAGATTTAGGACTGAGTTGAGAAGTAACTTCTTCACACAAAGGGTTGTGAATCTGTGGAAATCCCTGCCCAGTGAAGCAGTTGAGGCTACCTCGTTGAATGTTTTTAAGGCAAGGATAGATAGATTTTTGAACAGTAAAGGAATTAAGGGTTTTGGTGAGCGGGCGGGTAAGTGGAGCTGAGTCGATAAAAAGATCAGCCATGATCTTATTGAATAGCAGAGCAGGCTCGAGGGGCCAGATGGCTACTCCTGCTCCTCGTTCTTATGTTCTTAGCTTCTGTGGCTACCTGATTTCTGGCCTTTAAGCACCTCTGGAGAGTGATCCAGACAGACACTTGTCTTATTCTCATGCAGCAACTTCCAGAGAAAGCTCCAGCCCCAGAGAGTAGAATCTCCGAGAAAGAGGCTGATTTCTTGGCAGATTCCAGTCTCCACTTCAGACAGGGCAAGAGATACAGTGAAACCAACCTCTTATCTAAAGATCCCAAAAAGCAGACTGCCTTCAGTTCTGTACCCAGTCATATGACTTTACCTGTCAAACAACCCAAACAAACACCACTCTGAAATATTCCAGGGGAAAACACACAACAACAGAACCCTGCATTAATTCAGATCAAAACAACCACTGCATCAATTAAGATCAATTATGCTGCTGCAGCAACAGTATAGTGCTGCTGGATCCAGACAGAATGTCTCTGATAATAAAACAAACTGCTGCAACAAATCCTGCATTAAAACATGACAAATACGTTTCTTGAGGACACAGTATCGTCACACCCTGAACTCTCACCTTTCTTTAGTTGCCCTTCCTTCTCCCCTTGTGGCCCTTCCAAGCTCATCTTTCCATGAGCCACACCATTAAACCTATTCCCAATCTGCGGACCTGTCTTTCCTGGTTCCCATTTGAGTTCGTACCTTCAATGGTTCTCTCCCTCACCTTCTGTCTAAACCCCGTCGCAACCTGCCTTCTGGCAATCCACCTCCATTACCCTCTGAAAACCTTACCCTGAATCCACTGTCTTTGCAACTGCTGGTCCATCTCCAACCCCCTTTTCCTCTTTAAGGCCCTTGAACAATTGATCATTTCTTTCCCAGAAGTACCTGTTTGAAACCCTCCCATCAGCTTCCTGCCCCTGCCACAGAACTGGAACGGCTTCTTACCAACAGCACGGATGGCATCTCCTGAGACTAATGGTGAAAACTTACTCCACATTCGCCACATTCAACAGAACATTCGACATGGTCGATGTGCCTGGAACAGAGGAACAGCTGGGTGTCAGTTAGTTAGAGCCGGATGTCTGTACAGTCAGTTAGAGCTGGGTGTCTGTACAGTCAGTTAGAGCTGGGTGTCTGTACAGTCAGCTAGAGCTGGGTGTTGTAAAGTCAGTTAAAGTTGGGTGTCTATACAGTCAGTTAGAGCTGGGTGTTGTAAAGTCAGTTAAAGTTGGGTGTCTGTACAGTCAGCAAGAGCTGGGTGTTGTAAAGTCAGTTAAAGTTGGGTGTCTGTACAGTCAGTTAGAGCATGGTGTCTGTACGGTGAGTTAGAGCTTGGTCTCTGTACAGTCAGTTAGAGCTGGGTGTTGTACAGTCAGTTAGACCTAGGCATTATACAGTCAGTTAGAGGCGGGTGTCTGTACAGTCGGTTGGAGCTGGCTGTCCATACAGTCAGTTGGACCTGGTTGTTGTACAGTCAGTTAGAGCTGGGTGTCTATAAAGTCAGTTAGATTATGAGGAGAGACTGAGCAGATTGGGTTTGTATTCGTTGGAATTTAGAAGGCTGAGGGGTGATCTTATAGAGACCTATAAGATAATGAAGGAGCTGGATAGGGTAGAGGTGGAGAGATTCTTTCCACTTAAAAAGGAAACTAGAACTAGAGGGCACAGCCTCAAAATAAAGGGGGGGTGGTTTAGGACAGAGTTAAGGAGGAACTTCTTCTCTGAGAGGGTGGTGAATCTCTGGAATTCTCTGCCCACTGAAGTGGTGGAGGCTACCTCGTTGAAGATGTTTAAATCACGGACAGATGGATTCCTGATCGGTAAGGGAATTAGGGGTTATAGGGATCAGGTGGGGAAGTGGAACTGATCCACTTCAGATCAGCCATGATCTTATTGAATGGCGGGGCAGGCTCGAGGGGCCAGATGGCCTACTCCTGCTCCTATTTTTTATGTTCTTATGTTGTTAGAGCTGGTTCTTGTACAGTCAGTTAGAGCTGGGTGTTGTACAGTCAGTTAAAGCTGGGTGTCTCCACAGTCAGTTAGAGCTGGGTGTTGTACAGTCAGTTGGAGCTGTGTGTTGTACTGTCAGTTAAAGTTGGGTGTTGTAATGTCAGCTAGATCTGTGTGTTGTACAGTCAGTTAGAGCTGGGTGTTTTACAGTCAGTTAGAGCTGTGTGTTGTACAGTCAGTTAGAGCTGTGTGTTGTACAGTCAGTTAGAGCTGGTTGTTGTACAGTCAGTTAGAGCTTGGTGTTGTACAGTCAGTTAGAGCTGGTTGTTGTACAGTCAGTTAGAGCTTGGTGTTGTACAGTCAGTTAGAGCTGGGTGTAGTAGAGTCAGTTAGAGCTGGGTGTTGTTCAGTCAGTTAGAGCTGGTTGTTGTTCAGTCAGTTAGAGCTGTGTGTTGTACAGTCAGTTAGAGCTGGTTGTTGTACAGTCAGTTAGAGCTGGTTGTTGTACAGTCAGTTAGAGCTGGGTGTTGTACACTCAGTTAGAGCTGTGTGTTGTACAGTCAGTTAGAGCTGTGTGTTGTACAGTCAGTTAGAGCTGGTTGTTGTACAGTCAGTTAGAGCTGGGTGTTGTACAGTCAGTTAGAGCTGTGTGTTGTACAGTCAGTTAGAGCTGGTTGTTGTACAGTCAGTTAGAGCTTGGTGTTGTTCAGTCAGTTAGAGCTGGTTGTTGTAAAGTCAGTTAGAGCTGTGTGTTGTACAGTCAGTTAGAGCTGTGTGTTGTACAGTCAGTTAGAGCTGGTTGTTGTACAGTCAGTTAGAGCTGGTTGTTGTACAGTCAGTTAGAGCTTGGTGTTGTTCAGTCAGTTAGAGCTGGTTGTTGTAAAGTCAGTTAGAGCTGTGTGTTGTACAGTCAGTTAGAGCTGGTTGTTGTACAGTCAGTCAGAGCTTGGTGTTGTTCAGTCAGTTAGAGCTGGTTGTTGTAAAGTCAGTTAGAGCTGTGTGTTGTACAGTCAGTTAGAGCTGGTTGTTGTAAAGTCAGTTAGAGCTGTGTGTTGTACAGTCAGTTAGAGCTGGGTGTTGTACAGTCAGTTAGAGCTGGTTGTTGTACAGTCAGTTAGAGCTGGTTGTTGTACAGTCAGTTAGAGCTGGGTGTTGTACAGTCAGTTAGAGCTGGGTGTTGTACAGTCAGTTAGAGCTGGTTGTTGTACAGTCAGTTAGAGCTGGTTGTTGTACAGTCAGTTAGAGCTGGGTGTTGTACAGTCAGTTAGAGCTGGGTGTTGTACAGTCAGTTAGAGCTGGTTGTTGTACAGTCAGTTAGAGCTGGGTGTTGTACAGTCAGTTAGAGCTGGGTGTTGTACAGTCAGTTAGAGCTGGGTGTTGTACAGTCAGTTAGAGCTGGGTGTTGTACAGTCAGTTAGAGCTGGATGTCTGTACAGTCAGTTAGAGCTGGGTGTCCGTACAGTCAGTTAGAGCTGGGTGTTGTACAGTCAGTTAGAGCTGGATGTCTGTACAGTCAGTTAGAGCTGGATGTCTGTACAGTCAGTTAGAGCTGGGTGTTGTACAGTCAGTTAGAGCTGGGTGTTGTACAGTCAGTTAGAGCTGGATGTCTGTACAGTCAGTTAGAGCTGGGTGTTGTACAGTCAGTTAGAGCTGGGTGTTGTACAGTCAGTTAGAGCTGGGTGTTGTACAGTCAGTTAGAGCTGGATGTCTGTACAGTCAGTTAGAGCTGGGTGTTGTACAGTCAGTTAGAGCTGGGTGGTGTACAGTCAGTTAGAGCTGGGTGTTGTACAGTCAGTTAGAGCTGGGTGTTGTACAGTCAGTTAGAGCTTGGTGTTGTTCAGTCAGTTAGAGCTGGTTGTTGTAAAGTCAGTTAGAGCTGTGTGTTGTACAGTCAGTTAGAGCTGGGTGTTGTTCAGTCAGTTAGAGCTGGTTGTTGTAAAGTCAGTTAGAGCTGTGTGTTGTACAGTCAGTTAGAGCTGGTTGTTGTAAAGTCAGTTAGAGCTGTGTGTTGTACAGTCAGTTAGAGCTGGTTGTTGTACAGTCAGTTAGAGCTGTGTGTTGTAGTCAGTTAGAGCTGGTTGTTGTACAGTCAGTTAGAGCTTGGTGTTGTTCAGTCAGTTAGAGCTGGTTGTTGGAAAGTCAGTTAGAGCTGTGTGTTGTTCAGTCAGTTAGAGCTGGATGTCCGTTCAGTCAGTTAAAGCTGGGTGTTGTACAGTCAGTTAGAGCTGGGTGTTGTACAGTCAGTTAGAGCTGGGTGTTGTACAGTCAGTTAGAGCTGGTTGTTGTAAAGTCAGTTAGAGCTGGGTGTTGTACAGTCAGTTAGAGCTGGGTGTTGTACAGTCAGTTAAAGCTGGGTGTTGTACAGTCAGTTAGAGCTGGGTGTTGTACAGTCAGTTAAAGCTGGGTGTTGTACAGTCAGTTAGAGCTGGTTGTTGTAAAGTCAGTTAGAGCTGGGTGTTGTACAGTCAGTTAGAGCTGGGTGTTGTACAGTCAGTTAGAGCTGGGTGTTGTACAGTCAGTTAGAGCTGGATGTCTGTACAGTCAGTTAGAGCTGGTTGTTGTACAGTCAGTTAGAGCTTGGTGTTGTTCAGTCAGTTAGAGCTGGTTGTTGTAAAGTCAGTTAGAGCTGTGTGTTGTACAGTCAGTTAGAGCTGTGTGTTGTACAGTCAGTTAGAGCTGGTTGTTGTACAGTCAGTTAGAGCTGGTTGTTGTACAGTCAGTTAGAGCTTGGTGTTGTTCAGTCAGTTAGAGCTGGTTGTTGTAAAGTCAGTTAGAGCTGTGTGTTGTACAGTCAGTTAGAGCTGGTTGTTGTACAGTCAGTCAGAGCTTGGTGTTGTTCAGTCAGTTAGAGCTGGTTGTTGTAAAGTCAGTTAGAGCTGTGTGTTGTACAGTCAGTTAGAGCTGGTTGTTGTAAAGTCAGTTAGAGCTGTGTGTTGTACAGTCAGTTAGAGCTGGGTGTTGTACAGTCAGTTAGAGCTGGTTGTTGTACAGTCAGTTAGAGCTGGTTGTTGTACAGTCAGTTAGAGCTGGGTGTTGTACAGTCAGTTAGAGCTGGGTGTTGTACAGTCAGTTAGAGCTGGTTGTTGTACAGTCAGTTAGAGCTGGTTGTTGTACAGTCAGTTAGAGCTGGGTGTTGTACAGTCAGTTAGAGCTGGGTGTTGTACAGTCAGTTAGAGCTGGTTGTTGTACAGTCAGTTAGAGCTGGGTGTTGTACAGTCAGTTAGAGCTGGGTGTTGTACAGTCAGTTAGAGCTGGGTGTTGTACAGTCAGTTAGAGCTGGGTGTTGTACAGTCAGTTAGAGCTGGATGTCTGTACAGTCAGTTAGAGCTGGGTGTCCGTAAAGTCAGTTAGAGCTGGGTGTTGTACAGTCAGTTAGAGCTGGATGTCTGTACAGTCAGTTAGAGCTGGATGTCTGTACAGTCAGTTAGAGCTGGGTGTTGTACAGTCAGTTAGAGCTGGGTGTTGTACAGTCAGTTAGAGCTGGATGTCTGTACAGTCAGTTAGAGCTGGGTGTTGTACAGTCAGTTAGAGCTGGGTGTTGTACAGTCAGTTAGAGCTGGGTGTTGTACAGTCAGTTAGAGCTGGATGTCTGTACAGTCAGTTAGAGCTGGGTGTTGTACAGTCAGTTAGAGCTGGGTGGTGTACAGTCAGTTAGAGCTGGGTGTTGTACAGTCAGTTAGAGCTGGGTGTTGTACAGTCAGTTAGAGCTTGGTGTTGTTCAGTCAGTTAGAGCTGGTTGTTGTAAAGTCAGTTAGAGCTGTGTGTTGTACAGTCAGTTAGAGCTGGGTGTTGTTCAGTCAGTTAGAGCTGGTTGTTGTAAAGTCAGTTAGAGCTGTGTGTTGTACAGTCAGTTAGAGCTGGTTGTTGTAAAGTCAGTTAGAGCTGTGTGTTGTACAGTCAGTTAGAGCTGGTTGTTGTACAGTCAGTTAGAGCTGTGTGTTGTAGTCAGTTAGAGCTGGTTGTTGTACAGTCAGTTAGAGCTTGGTGTTGTTCAGTCAGTTAGAGCTGGTTGTTGGAAAGTCAGTTAGAGCTGTGTGTTGTTCAGTCAGTTAGAGCTGGATGTCCGTTCAGTCAGTTAAAGCTGGGTGTTGTACAGTCAGTTAGAGCTGGGTGTTGTACAGTCAGTTAGAGCTGGGTGTTGTACAGTCAGTTAGAGCTGGTTGTTGTAAAGTCAGTTAGAGCTGGGTGTTGTACAGTCAGTTAGAGCTGGGTGTTGTACAGTCAGTTAAAGCTGGGTGTTGTACAGTCAGTTAGAGCTGGGTGTTGTACAGTCAGTTAAAGCTGGGTGTTGTACAGTCAGTTAGAGCTGGTTGTTGTAAAGTCAGTTAGAGCTGGGTGTTGTACAGTCAGTTAGAGCTGGGTGTTGTACAGTCAGTTAGAGCTGGGTGTTGTACAGTCAGTTAGAGCTGGATGTCTGTACAGTCAGTTAGAGCTGGGTGTTGTACAGTCAGTTAGAGCTGGGTGTTGTACAGTCAGTTAGAGCTGGGTGTTGTACAGTCAGTTAGAGCTGGGTGTTGTACAGTCAGTTAGAGCTGGTTGTTGTACAGTCAGTTAGAGCTTGGTGTTGTTCAGTCAGTTAGAGCTGGTTGTTGTACAATCAGTTAGAGCTTGGTGTTGCAGCGTCGGTTAGAGCTGGTTGTTGTAAAGTCAGTTAGAGCTGTGTGTTGTACAGTTAGTTAGAGCTGTGTGTTGTAAAGTCAGTTAGAGCTGGTTGTTGTACAGTCAGTTAGAGCTTGGTGTTGTTCAGTCAGTTAGAGCTGGTTGTTGTAAAGTCAGTTAGAACTGGTTGTTGTACAGTCAGTTAGAGCTGTGTGTTGTACAGTCAGTTAGAGCTGTGTGTTGTACAGTCAGTTAGAGCTGGGTGTTGTACAGTCAGTTAGAGCTGTGTGTTGTACAGTCAGTTAGAGCTGGGTGTTGTTCAGTCAGTTAGAGCTGGATGTCCGCTCAGTCAGTTAGAGATGGGTGTTTTACAGTCAGTTAGAGCTGTGTGTTGTACAGTCAGTTAGACCTGGTTGTTGTACAGTCAGTTAGAGCTGGGTGTTGTACAGTCAGTTAGAGCTGGGTGTTGTACAGTCAGTCAGAGCTGGTTGTTGTACAGTCAGTTAGAGCTTGGTGTTGTTCAGTCAGTTAGAGCTGGGTGTCTATACAGTCAGTTAGAGCTGGTTGTTGTACAGTCAGTTAGAGCTGGGTGTTGTACAGTCAGTTAGAGCTGGATGTCCGTTCAGTCATTTAGAGCTGGGTGTTGTACAGTCAGTTAGAGCTGGGTGTTGTACAGTCAGTTAGAGCTGGTTGTTGTACAGTCAGTTAGAGCTGGGTGTTGTACAGTCAGTTAGAGCTGGGTGTTGTACAGTCAGTTAGAGCTGGTTGTTTTACAGTCAGTTAGAGCTGGTTGTTGTACAGTCAGTTAGAGCTGGGTGTTGTACAGTCAGTTAGAGCTGGGTGTTGTACAGTCAGTTAGAGCTGGGTGTTGTAAAGTCAGTTAGAGCTGTGTGTTGTACAGTCAGTTAGAGCTGGGTGTTGTACAGTCAGTTAGAGCTGGGTGTTGTACAGTCAGTTAGAGCTGGGAGTTGTACAGTCAGTTAGAGCTGGGTGTTGGACAGTCAGTTAGAGCTGTGTGTTGTACAGTCAGTTAGAGCTGGGTGTTGTACAGTCAGTTAGAGCTGTGTGTTGTACAGTCAGTTAGAGCTGGGTGTTGTACAGTCAGTTAGAGCTGGGTGTTGTACAGTCAGTTAGAGCTGGGTGTTGTACAGTCAGTTAGAGCTGGGTGTTGTACAGTCAGTTAGAGCTGTGTGTTGTACAGTCAGTTAGAGCTGGGAGTTGTACAGTCAGTTAGAGCTGGGTGTTGTACAGTCAGTTAGAGCTGTGTGTTGTACAGTCAGTTAGAGCTGTGTGTTGTACAGTCAGTTAGAGCTGTGTGTTGTACAGTCAGTTAGAGCTGGTTGTTGTAAAGTCAGTTAGAGCTGTGTGTTGTACAGTCAGTTAGAGCTGGTTGTTGTACAGTCAGTCAGAGCTTGGTGTTGTTCAGTCAGTTAGAGCTGGTTGTTGTAAAGTCAGTTAGAGCTGTGTGTTGTACAGTCAGTTAGAGCTGGTTGTTGTAAAGTCAGTTAGAGCTGTGTGTTGTACAGTCAGTTAGAGCTGGGTGTTGTACAGTCAGTTAGAGCTGGTTGTTGTACAGTCAGTTAGAGCTGGTTGTTGTACAGTCAGTTAGAGCTGGGTGTTGTACAGTCAGTTAGAGCTGGGTGTTGTACAGTCAGTTAGAGCTGGTTGTTGTACAGTCAGTTAGAGCTGGTTGTTGTACAGTCAGTTAGAGCTGGGTGTTGTACAGTCAGTTCGAGCTGGGTGTTGTAAAGTCAGTTAGAGCTGGTTGTTGTACAGTCAGTTAGAGCTGGGTGTTGTACAGTCAGTTAGAGCTGGGTGTTGTACAGTCAGTTAGAGCTGGGTGTTGTACAGTCAGTTAGAGCTGGGTGTTGTACAGTCAGTTAGAGCTGGATGTCTGTACAGTCAGTTAGAGCTGGATGTCTGTACAGTCAGTTAGAGCTGGGTGTTGTACAGTCAGTTAGAGCTGGGTGTTGTACAGTCAGTTAGAGCTGGGTGTTGTACAGTCAGTTAGAGCTGGATGTCTGTACAGTCAGTTAGAGCTGGGTGTTGTACAGTCAGTTAGAGCTGGGTGTTGTACAGTCAGTTAGAGCTGGGTGTTGTACAGTCAGTTAGAGCTGGATGTCTGTACAGTCAGTTAGAGCTGGGTGTTGTACAGTCAGTTAGAGCTGGGTGTTGTACAGTCAGTTAGAGCTGGGTGTTGTACAGTCAGTTAGAGCTGGGTGTTGTACAGTCAGTTAGAGCTTGGTGTTGTTCAGTCAGTTAGAGCTGGTTGTTGTAAAGTCAGTTAGAGCTGTGTGTTGTACAGTCAGTTAGAGCTGGGTGTTGTTCAGTCAGTTAGAGCTGGTTGTTGTAAAGTCAGTTAGATCTGTGTGTTGTACAGTCAGTTAGAGCTGGTTGTTGTAAAGTCAGTTAGAGCTGTGTGTTGTACAGTCAGTTAGAGCTGGTTGTTGTACAGTCAGTTAGAGCTGTGTGTTGTAGTCAGTTAGAGCTGGTTGTTGTACAGTCAGTTAGAGCTTGGTGTTGTTCAGTCAGTTAGAGCTGGTTGTTGGAAAGTCAGTTAGAGCTGTGTGTTGTTCAGTCAGTTAGAGCTCGATGTCCGTTCAGTCAGTTAAAGCTGGGTGTTGTACAGTCAGTTAGAGCTGGGTGTTGTACAGTCAGTTAGAGCTGGGTGTTGTACAGTCAGTTAGAGCTGGTTGTTGTAAAGTCAGTTAGAGCTGGGTGTTGTACAGTCAGTTAGAGCTGGGTGTTGTACAGTCAGTTAAAGCTGGGTGTTGTACAGTCAGTTAGAGCTGGTTGTTGTACAGTCAGTTAGAGCTTGGTGTTGTTCAGTCAGTTAGAGCTGGTTGTTGTACAATCAGTTAGAGCTTGGTGTTGCAGCGTCGGTTAGAGCTGGTTGTTGTAAAGTCAGTTAGAGCTGTGTGTTGTACAGTCAGTTAGAGCTGTGTGTTGTAAAGTCAGTTAGAGCTGGTTGTTGTACAGTCAGTTAGAGCTTGGTGTTGTTCAGTCAGTTAGAGCTGGTTGTTGTAAAGTCAGTTAGAACTGGTTGTTGTACAGTCAGTTAGAGCTGTGTGTTGTACAGTCAGTTAGAGCTGTGTGTTGTACAGTCAGTTAGAGCTGTGTGTTGTACAGTCAGTTAGAGCTGGGTGTTGTACAGTCAGTTAGAGCTGGGTGTTGTTCAGTCAGTTAGAGCTGGATGTCCGTTCAGTCAGTTAGAGATGGGTGTTTTACAGTCAGTTAGAGCTGTGTGTTGTACAGTCAGTTAGACTTGGTTGTTGTACAGTCAGTTAGAGCTGGGTGTTGTACAGTCAGTTAGAGCTGGGTGTTGTACAGTCAGTCAGAGCTGGTTGTTGTACAGTCAGTTAGAGCTTGGTGTTGTTCAGTCAGTTAGAGCTGGGTGTCTATACAGTCAGTTAGAGCTGGTTGTTGTACAGTCAGTTAGAGCTGGGTGTTGTACAGTCAGTTAGAGCTGGATGTCCGTTCAGTCATTTAGAGCTGGGTGTTGTACAGTCAGTTAGAGCTGGGTGTTGTACAGTCAGTTAGAGCTGGTTGTTGTACAGTCAGTTAGAGCTGGGTGTTGTACAGTCAGTTAGAGCTGGTTGTTTTACAGTCAGTTAGAGCTGGTTGTTGTACAGTCAGTTAGAGCTGGGTGTTGTACAGTCAGTTAGAGCTGGGTGTTGTACAGTCAGTTAGAGCTGGGTGTTGTAAAGTCAGTTAGAGCTGTGTGTTGTACAGTCAGTTAGAGCTGGGTGTTGTACAGTCAGTTAGAGCTGGGTGTTGTACAGTCAGTTAGAGCTGGGAGTTGTACAGTCAGTTAGAGCTGGGTGTTGTACAGTCAGTTAGAGCTGTGTGTTGTACAGTCAGTTAGAGCTGGGTGTTGTACAGTCAGTTAGAGCTGTGTGTTGTACAGTCAGTTAGAGCTGGGTGTTGTACAGTCAGTTAGAGCTGGGTGTTGTACAGTCAGTTAGAGCTGGGTGTTGTACAGTCAGTTAGAGCTGGGTGTTGTACAGTCAGTTAGAGCTGGGTGTTGTACAGTCAGTTAGAGCTGTGTGTTGTACAGACAGTTAGAGCTGGGAGTTGTACAGTCAGTTAGAGCTGGGAGTTGTACAGTCAGTTAGAGCTGGGTGTTGTACAGTCAGTTAGAGCTGTGTGTTGTACAGTCAGTTAGAGCTGGTTGTTGTACAGTCAGTTAGAGCTGGTTGTTGTACAGTCAGTTAGAGCTTGGTGTTGTTCAGTCAGTTAGAGCTGGTTGTTGTACAGTCAGTTAGAGCTGGTTGTTGTACAGTAAGTTAGAGCTGGTTGTTGTACAGTCAGTTAGAGCTGGGTGTTGTACAGTCAGTTAGAGCTGGATGTTGTACAGTCAGTTAGAGCTGGGTGTTGTACAGTCAGTTAGAGCTGGGTGTTGTACAGTCAGTCAGAGCTGGTTGTTGTACAGTCAGTTGGAGCTTGGTGTTGTTCAGTCAGTTAGAGCTGGGTGTCTATACAGTCAGTTAGAGCTGGTTGTTGTACAGTCAGTTAGAGCTGGCTGTTGTACAGTCAGTTAGAGCTGGATGTCCGTTCAGTCATTTAGAGCTGGGTGTTGTACAGTCAGTTAGAGCTGGGTGTTGTACAGTCAGTTAGAGCTGGTTGTTGTACAGTCAGTTAGAGCTGGGTGTTGTACAGTCAGTTAGAGCTGGGTGTTGTACAGTCAGTTAGAGCTGGTTGTTTTACAGTCAGTTAGAGCTGGTTGTTGTACAGTCAGTTAGAGCTGGGTGTTGTACAGTCAGTTAGAGCTGGGTGTTGTACAGTCAGTTAGAGCTGGGTGTTGTAAAGTCAGTTAGAGCTGTGTGTTGTACAGTCAGTTAGAGCTGGGTGTTGTACAGTCAGTTAGAGCTGGGTGTTGTACAGTCAGTTAGAGCTGGGAGTTGTACAGTCAGTTAGAGCTGGGTGTTGTACAGTCAGTTAGAGCTGTGTGTTGTACAGTCAGTTAGAGCTGTGTGTTGTACAGTCAGTTAGAGCTGTGTGTTGTACAGTCAGTTAGAGCTGGGTGTTGTACAGTCAGTTAGAGCTGGGTGTTGTACAGTCAGTTAGAGCTGGGTGTTGTACAGTCAGTTAGAGCTGGGTGTTGTACAGTCAGTTAGAGCTGGGTGTTGTACAGTCAGTTAGAGCTGTGTGTTGTACAGTCAGTTAGAGCTGGGAGTTGTACAGTCAGTTAGAGCTGGGAGTTGTACAGTCAGTTAGAGCTGGGTGTTGTACAGTCAGTTAGAGCTGTGTGTTGTACAGTCAGTTAGAGCTGGTTGTTGTACAGTCAGTTAGAGCTGGTTGTTGTACAGTCAGTTAGAGCTTGGTGTTGTTCAGTCAGTTAGAGCTGGTTGTTGTACAGTCAGTTAGAGCTGGTTGTTGTACAGTAAGTTAGAGCTGGTTGTTGTACAGTCAGTTAGAGCTGGGTGTTGTACAGTCAGTTAGAGCTGGATGTCCGTTCAGTCAGTTAGAGCTGGTTGTTGTACAGTCAGTTAGAGCTGGTTGTTGTACAGTCAGTTAGAGCTTGGTGTTGTTCAGTCAGTTAGAGCTGGGTGTCTATACAGTCAGTTAGAGCTGGTTGTTGTACAGTCAGTTAGAGCTGGGTGTTGTTCAGTCAGTTAGAGCTGGATGTCCGTTCAGTCATTTAGAGCTGGGTGTTGTACAGTCAGTTAGAGCTGGGTGTTGTACAGTCAGTTAGAGCTGGTTGTTGTACAGTCAGTTAGAGCTGGGTGTTGTACAGTCAGTTAGAGCTGGTTGTTTTACAGTCAGTTAGAGCTGGTTGTTGTACAGTCAGTTAGAGCCGGGTGTTGTACAGTCAGTTAGAGCTGGGTGTTTTACAGTCAGTTAGAGCTGGGTGTTGTAAAGTCAGTTAGAGCTGTGTGTTGTACAGTCAGTTAGAGCTGGGTGTTGTACAGTCAGTTAGAGCTGGATGTTGTACAGTCAGTTGGAGCTGGGAGTTGTACAGTCAGTTAGAGCTGGGTGTTGTACAGTCAGTTAGAGCTGTGTGTTGTACAGTCAGTTAGAGCTGGGTGTTGTACAGTCAGTTAGAACTGTGTGTTGTACAGTCAGTTAGAGCTGGGTGTTGTACAGTCAGTTAGAGCTGGGTGTTGTACAGTCAGTTAGAGCTGGGTGTTGTACAGTCAGTTAGAGCTGGGTGTTGTACAGTCAGTTAGAGCTGGGTGTTGTACAGTCAGTTAGAGCTGTGTGTTGTACAGTCAGTTAGAGCTGGGAGTTGTACAGTCAGTTAGAGCTGGGTGTTGTACAGTCAGTTAGAGCTGTGTGTTGTACAGTCAGTTAGAGCTGTGTGTTGTACAGTCAGTTAGAGCTGGTTGTTGTACAGTCAGTTAGAGCTGGTTGTTGTACAGTCAGTTAGA
Organism: Mustelus asterias; assembly: GCF_964213995.1. Taxonomy (NCBI): domain Eukaryota; kingdom Metazoa; phylum Chordata; class Chondrichthyes; order Carcharhiniformes; family Triakidae; genus Mustelus; species Mustelus asterias. The sequence continues at coordinate 19,105 of NW_027591078.1, forward strand.
GCTTGGTGTTGTTCAGTCAGTTAGAGCTGGTTGTTGTACAGTCAGTTAGAGCTGGTTGTTGTACAGTAAGTTAGAGCTGGTTGTTGTACAGTCAGTTAGAGCTGGGTGTTGTACAGTCAGTTAGAGCTGGATGTCCGTTCAGTCAGTTAGAGCTGGTTGTTGTACAGTCAGTTAGAGCTGGTTGTTGTACAGACAGTTAGAGCTTGGTGTTGTTCAGTCAGTTAGAGCTGGGTTTTGTACAGTCAGTTAGAGCTGTGTGTTGTACAGTCAGTTAGAGCTGGGTGTTGTACAGTCAGTTAGAGCTTGGTGTTGTACAGTCAGTTAGAGCTGGGAGTTGTACAGTCAGTTAGAGCTGGTTGTTGTACAGTCAGTTAGAGCTGGTTGTTGTACAGTCAGTTAGAGCTTGGTGTTGTTCAGTCAGTTAGAGCTGGGTGTTGTACAGTCAGTTAGAGCTGTGTGTTGTACAGTCAGTTAGAGCTGGGTGTTGTACAGTCAGTTAGAGCTTGGTGTTGTACAGTCAGTTAGAGCTGGATGTCTGTACAGTCAGTTAGAGCTGGTTGTTGTACAGTCAGTTAGAGCTTGGTGTTGTTCAGTCAGTTAGAGCTGGTTGTTGTAAAGTCAGTTAGAGCTGTGTGTTGTACAGTCAGTTAGAGCTGTGTGTTGTCCAGTCAGTTAGAGCTGGTTGTTGTACAGTCAGTTAGAGCTGGTTGTTGTACAGTCAGTTAGAGCTTGGTGTTGTTCAGTCAGTTAGAGCTGGTTGTTGTAAAGTCAGTTAGAGCTGTGTGTTGTACAGTCAGTTAGAGCTGGTTGTTGTACAGTCAGTTAGAGCTTGGTGTTGTTCAGTCAGTTAGAGCTGGTTGTTGTAAAGTCAGTTAGAGCTGTGTGTTGTACAGTCAGTTAGAGCTGGTTGTTGTAAAGTCAGTTAGAGCTGTGTGTTGTACAGTCAGTTAGAGCTGGGTGTTGTACAGTCAGTTAGAGCTGGTTGTTGTACAGTCAGTTAGAGCTGGTTGTTGTACAGTCAGTTAGAGCTGGGTGTTGTACAGTCAGTTAGAGCTGGTTGTTGTACAGTCAGTTAGAGCTGGTTGTTGTACAGTCAGTTAGAGCTGGGTGTTGTACAGTCAGTTAGAGCTGGGTGTTGTACAGTCAGTTAGAGCTGGTTGTTGTACAGTCAGTTAGAGCTGGGTGTTGTACAGTCAGTTAGAGCTGGGTGTTGTACAGTCAGTTAGAGCTGGGTGTTGTACAGTCAGTTAGAGCTGGGTGTTGTACAGTCAGTTAGAGCTGGATGTCTGTACAGTCAGTTAGAGCTGGGTGTCCGTACAGTCAGTTAGAGCTGGGTGTTGTACAGTCAGTTAGAGCTGGATGTCTGTACAGTCAGTTAGAGCTGGATGTCTGTCTGTACAGTCAGTTAGAGCTGGGTGTTGTACAGTCAGTTAGAGCTGGGTGTTGTACAGTCAGTTAGAGCTGGATGTCTGTACAGTCAGTTAGAGCTGGGTGTTGTACAGTCAGTTAGAGCTGGGTGTTGTACAGTCAGTTAGAGCTGGGTGTTGTACAGTCAGTTAGAGCTGGATGTCTGTACAGTCAGTTAGAGCTGGGTGTTGTACAGTCAGTTAGAGCTGGGTGGTGTACAGTCAGTTAGAGCTGGGTGTTGTACAGTCAGTTAGAGCTGGGTGTTGTACAGTCAGTTAGAGCTTGGTGTTGTTCAGTCAGTTAGAGCTGGTTGTTGTAAAGTCAGTTAGAGCTGTGTGTTGTACAGTCAGTTAGAGCTGGGTGTTGTTCAGTCAGTTAGAGCTGGTTGTTGTAAAGTCAGTTAGAGCTGTGTGTTGTACAGTCAGTTAGAGCTGGTTGTTGTAAAGTCAGTTAGAGCTGTGTGTTGTACAGTCAGTTAGAGCTGGTTGTTGAACAGTCAGTTAGAGCTGTGTGTTGTAGTCAGTTAGAGCTGGTTGTTGTACAGTCAGTTAGAGCTTGGTGTTGTTCAGTCAGTTAGAGCTGGTTGTTGGAAAGTCAGTTAGAGCTGTGTGTTGTTCAGTCAGTTAGAGCTGGATGTCCGTTCAGTCAGTTAAAGCTGGGTGTTGTACAGTCAGTTAGAGCTGGGTGTTGTACAGTCAGTTAGAGCTGGGTGTTGTACAGTCAGTTAGAGCTGGTTGTTGTAAAGTCAGTTAGAGCTGGGTGTTGTACAGTCAGTTAGAGCTGGGTGTTGTACAGTCAGTTAAAGCTGGGTGTTGTACAGTCAGTTAGAGCTGGGTGTTGTACAGTCAGTTAAAGCTGGGTGTTGTACAGTCAGTTAGAGCTGGTTGTTGTAAAGTCAGTTAGAGCTGGGTGTTGTACAGTCAGTTAGAGCTGGGTGTTGTACAGTCAGTTAGAGCTGGGTGTTGTACAGTCAGTTAGAGCTGGATGTCTGTACAGTCAGTTAGAGCTGGGTGTTGTACAGTCAGTTAGAGCTGGGTGTTGTACAGTCAGTTAGAGCTGGGTGTTGTACAGTCAGTTAGAGCTGGGTGTTGTACAGTCAGTTAGAGCTGGTTGTTGTACAGTCAGTTAGAGCTTGGTGTTGTTCAGTCAGTTAGAGCTGGTTGTTGTACAATCAGTTAGAGCTTGGTGTTGCAGCGTCGGTTAGAGCTGGTTGTTGTAAAGTCAGTTAGAGCTGTGTGTTGTACAGTTAGTTAGAGCTGTGTGTTGTAAAGTCAGTTAGAGCTGGTTGTTGTACAGTCAGTTAGAGCTTGGTGTTGTTCAGTCAGTTAGAGCTGGTTGTTGTAAAGTCAGTTAGAACTGGTTGTTGTACAGTCAGTTAGAGCTGTGTGTTGTACAGTCAGTTAGAGCTGTGTGTTGTACAGTCAGTTAGAGCTGGGTGTTGTACAGTCAGTTAGAGCTGTGTGTTGTACAGTCAGTTAGAGCTGGGTGTTGTTCAGTCAGTTAGAGCTGGATGTCCGCTCAGTCAGTTAGAGATGGGTGTTTTACAGTCAGTTAGAGCTGTGTGTTGTACAGTCAGTTAGACCTGGTTGTTGTACAGTCAGTTAGAGCTGGGTGTTGTACAGTCAGTCAGAGCTGGTTGTTGTACAGTCAGTTAGAGCTTGGTGTTGTTCAGTCAGTTAGAGCTGGGTGTCTATACAGTCAGTTAGAGCTGGTTGTTGTACAGTCAGTTAGAGCTGGGTGTTGTACAGTAAGTTAGAGCTGGATGTCCGTTCAGTCATTTAGAGCTGTGTGTTGTACAGTCAGTTAGAGCTGGGTGTTGTACAGTCAGTTAGAGCTGGTTGTTGTACAGTCAGTTAGAGCTGGGTGTTGTACAGTCAGTTAGAGCTGGGTGTTGTACAGTCAGTTAGAGCTGGTTGTTTTACAGTCAGTTAGAGCTGGTTGTTGTACAGTCAGTTAGAGCTGGGTGTTGTACAGTCAGTTAGAGCTGGGTGTTGTACAGTCAGTTAGAGCTGGGTGTTGTAAAGTCAGTTAGAGCTGTGTGTTGTACAGTCAGTTAGAGCTGGGTGTTGTACAGTCAGTTAGAGCTGGGTGTTGTAGAGTCAGTTAGAGCTGGGAGTTGTACAGTCAGTTAGAGCTGGGTGTTGGACAGTCAGTTAGAGCTGTGTGTTGTACAGTCAGTTAGAGCTGGGTGTTGTACAGTCAGTTAGAGCTGTGTGTTGTACAGTCAGTTAGAGCTGGGTGTTGTACAGTCAGTTAGAGCTGGGTGTTGTACAGTCAGTTAGAGCTGGGTGTTGTACAGTCAGTTAGAGCTGGGTGTTGTACAGTCAGTTAGAGCTGGGTGTTGTACAGTCAGTTAGAGCTGTGTGTTGTACAGTCAGTTAGAGCTGGGAGTTGTACAGTCAGTTAGAGCTGGGTGTTGTACAGTCAGTTAGAGCTGTGTGTTGTACAGTCAGTTAGAGCTGTGTGTTGTACAGTCAGTTAGAGCTGTGTGTTGTACAGTCAGTTAGAGCTGGTTGTTGTAAAGTCAGTTAGAGCTGTGTGTTGTACAGTCAGTTAGAGCTGGTTGTTGTACAGTCAGTCAGAGCTTGGTGTTGTTCAGTCAGTTAGAGCTGGTTGTTGTAAAGTCAGTTAGAGCTGTGTGTTGTACAGTCAGTTAGAGCTGGTTGTTGTAAAGTCAGTTAGAGCTGTGTGTTGTACAGTCAGTTAGAGCTGGGTGTTGTACAGTCAGTTAGAGCTGGTTGTTGTACAGTCAGTTAGAGCTGGTTGTTGTACAGTCAGTTAGAGCTGGGTGTTGTACAGTCAGTTAGAGCTGGGTGTTGTACAGTCAGTTAGAGCTGGTTGTTGTACAGTCAGTTAGAGCTGGTTGTTGTACAGTCAGTTAGAGCTGGGTGTTGTACAGTCAGTTAGAGCTGGGTGTTGTAAAGTCAGTTAGAGCTGGTTGTTGTACAGTCAGTTAGAGCTGGGTGTTGTACAGTCAGTTAGAGCTGGGTGTTGTACAGTCAGTTAGAGCTGGGTGTTGTACAGTCAGTTAGAGCTGGGTGTTGTACAGTCAGTTAGAGCTGGATGTCTGTACAGTCAGTTAGAGCTGGGTGTCCGTACAGTCAGTTAGAGCTGGGTGTTGTACAGTCAGTTAGAGCTGGATGTCTGTACAGTCAGTTAGAGCTGGATGTCTGTACAGTCAGTTAGAGCTGGGTGTTGTACAGTCAGTTAGAGCTGGGTGTTGTACAGTCAGTTAGAGCTGGATGTCTGTACAGTCAGTTAGAGCTGGGTGTTGTACAGTCAGTTAGAGCTGGGTGTTGTACAGTCAGTTAGAGCTGGGTGTTGTACAGTCAGTTAGAGCTGGATGTCTGTACAGTCAGTTAGAGCTGGGTGTTGTACAGTCAGTTAGAGCTGGGTGTTGTACAGTCAGTTAGAGCTGGGTGTTGTACAGTCAGTTAGAGCTGGGTGTTGTACAGTCAGTTAGAGCTTGGTGTTGTTCAGTCAGTTAGAGCTGGTTGTTGTAAAGTCAGTTAGAGCTGTGTGTTGTACAGTCAGTTAGAGCTGGGTGTTGTTCAGTCAGTTAGAGCTGGTTGTTGTAAAGTCAGTTAGATCTGTGTGTTGTACAGTCAGTTAGAGCTGGTTGTTGTAAAGTCAGTTAGAGCTGTGTGTTGTACAGTCAGTTAGAGCTGGTTGTTGTACAGTCAGTTAGAGCTGTGTGTTGTAGTCAGTTAGAGCTGGTTGTTGTACAGTCAGTTAGAGCTTGGTGTTGTTCAGTCAGTTAGAGCTGGTTGTTGGAAAGTCAGTTAGAGCTGTGTGTTGTTCAGTCAGTTAGAGCTGGATGTCCGTTCAGTCAGTTAAAGCTGGGTGTTGTACAGTCAGTTAGAGCTGGGTGTTGTACAGTCAGTTAGAGCTGGGTGTTGTACAGTCAGTTAGAGCTGGTTGTTGTAAAGTCAGTTAGAGCTGGGTATTGTACAGTCAGTTAGAGCTGGGTGTTGTACAGTCAGTTAAAGCTGGGTGTTGTACAGTCAGTTAGAGCTGGTTGTTGTACAGTCAGTTCGAGCTTGGTGTTGTTCAGTCAGTTAGAGCTGGTTGTTGTACAATCAGTTAGAGCTTGGTGTTGCAGCGTCGGTTAGAGCTGGTTGTTGTACAGTCAGTTAGAGCTGTGTGTTGTAAAGTCAGTTAGAGCTGGTTGTTGTACAGTCAGTTAGAGCTTGGTGTTGTTCAGTCAGTTAGAGCTGGTTGTTGTAAAGTCAGTTAGAACTGGTTGTTGTACAGTCAGTTAGAGCTGTGTGTTGTACAGTCAGTTAGAGCTGTGTGTTGTACAGTCAGTTAGAGCTGTGTGTTGTACAGTCAGTTAGACCTGGATGTTGTACAGTCAGTTAGAGCTGGGTGTTGTACAGTCAGTTAGAGCTGGGTGTTGTACAGTCAGTCAGAGCTGGTTGTTGTACAGTCAGTTAGAGCTTGGTGTTGTTCAGTCAGTTAGAGCTGGGTGTCTATACAGTCAGTTAGAGCTGGTTGTTGTACAGTCAGTTAGAGCTGGGTGTTGTACAGTCAGTTAGAGCTGGATGTCCGTTCAGTCATTTAGAGCTGGGTGTTGTACAGTCAGTTAGAGCTGGGTGTTGTACAGTCAGTTAGAGCTGGTTGTTGTACAGTCAGTTAGAGCTGGGTGTTGTACAGTCAGTTAGAGCTGGTTGTTTTACAGTCAGTTAGAGCTGGTTGTTGTACAGTCAGTTAGAGCTGGGTGTTGTACAGTCAGTTAGAGCTGGGTGTTGTACAGTCAGTTAGAGCTGGGTGTTGTAAAGTCAGTTAGAGCTGTGTGTTGTACAGTCAGTTAGAGCTGGGTGTTGTACAGTCAGTTAGAGCTGGGTGTTGTACAGTCAGTTCGAGCTGGGAGTTGTACAGTCAGTTAGAGCTGGGTGTTGTACAGTCAGTTAGAGCTGTGTGTTGTACAGTCAGTTAGAGCTGGGTGTTGTACAGTCAGTTAGAGCTGTGTGTTGTACAGTCAGTTAGAGCTGGGTGTTGTACAGTCAGTTAGAGCTGGGTGTTGTACAGTCAGTTAGAGCTGGGTGTTGTACAGTCAGTTAGAGCTGGGTGTTGTACTGTCAGTTAGAGCTGGGTGTTGTACAGTCAGTTAGAGCTGTGTGTTGTACAGACAGTTAGAGCTGGGAGTTGTACAGTCAGTTAGAGCTGGGAGTTGTACAGTCAGTTAGAGCTGTGTGTTGTACAGTCAGTTAGAGCTGTGTGTTGTACAGTCAGTTAGAGCTGGTTGTTGTACAGTCAGTTAGAGCTGGTTGTTGTACAGTCAGTTAGAGCTTGGTGTTGTTCAGTCAGTTAGAGCTGGTTGTTGTACAGTCAGTTAGAGCTGGTTGTTGTACAGTAAGTTAGAGCTGGTTGTTGTACAGTCAGTTAGAGCTGGGTGTTGTACAGTCAGTTAGAGCTGGATGTTGTACAGTCAGTTAGAGCTGGGTGTTGTACAGTCAGTTAGAGCTGGGTGTTGTACAGTCAGTCAGAGCTGGTTGTTGTACAGTCAGTTAGAGCTTGGTGTTGTTCAGTCAGTTAGAGCTGGGTGTCTATACAGTCAGTTATAGCTGGTTGTTGTACAGTCAGTTAGAGCTGGGTGTTGTACAGTCAGTTAGAGCTGGATGTCCGTTCAGTCATTTAGAGCTGGGTGTTGTACAGTCAGTTAGAGCTGGGTGTTGTACAGTCAGTTAGAGCTGGTTGTTGTACAGTCAGTTAGAGCTGGGTGTTGTACAGTCAGTTAGAGCTGGGTATTGTACAGTCTGTTAGAGCTGGTTGTTTTACAGTCAGTTAGAGCTGGTTGTTGTACAGTCAGTTAGAGCTGGGTGTTGTACAGTCAGTTAGAGCTGGGTGTTGTACAGTCAGTTAGAGCTGGGTGTTGTAAAGTCAGTTAGAGCTGTGTGTTGTACAGTCAGTTAGAGCTGGGTGTTGTACAGTCAGTTAGAGCTGGGTGTTGTACAGTCAGTTAGAGCTGGGAGTTGTACAGTCAGTTAGAGCTGGGTGTTGTACAGTCAGTTAGAGCTGTGTGTTGTACAGTCAGTTAGAGCTGTGTGTTGTACAGTCAGTTAGAGCTGTGTGTTGTACAGTCAGTTAGAGCTGGGTGTTGTACAGTCAGTTAGAGCTGGGTGTTGTACAGTCAGTTAGAGCTGGGTGTTGTACAGTCAGTTAGAGCTGGGTGTTGTACAGTCAGTTAGAGCTGGGTGTTGTACAGTCAGTTAGAGCTGTGTGTTGTACAGTCAGTTAGAGCTGGGAGTTGTACAGTCAGTTAGAGCTGGGAGTTGTACAGTCAGTTAGAGCTGGGTGTTGTACAGTCAGTTAGAGCTGTGTGTTGTACAGTCAGTTAGAGCTGGTTGTTGTACAGTCAGTTAGAGCTGGTTGTTGTACAGTCAGTTAGAGCTTGGTGTTGTTCAGTCAGTTAGAGCTGGTTGTTGTACAGTCAGTTAGAGCTGGTTGTTGTACAGTAAGTTAGAGCTGGTTGTTGTACAGTCAGTTAGAGCTGGGTGTTGTACAGTCAGTTAGAGCTGGATGTCCGTTCAGTCAGTTAGAGCTGGTTGTTGTACAGTCAGTTAGAGCTGGTTGTTGTACAGTCAGTTAGAGCTTGGTGTTGTTCAGTCAGTTAGAGCTGGGTGTCTATACAGTCAGTTAGAGCTGGTTGTTGTACAGTCAGTTAGAGCTGGGTGTTGTTCAGTCAGTTAGAGCTGGATGTCCGTTCAGTCATTTAGAGCTGGGTGTTGTACAGTCAGTTAGAGCTGGGTGTTGTACAGTCAGTTAGAGCTGGTTGTTGTACAGTCAGTTAGAGCTGGGTGTTGTACAGTCAGTTAGAGCTGGTTGTTTTACAGTCAGTTAGAGCTGGTTGTTGTACAGTCAGTTAGAGCCGGGTGTTGTACAGTCAGTTAGAGCTGGGTGTTTTACAGTCAGTTAGAGCTGGGTGTTGTAAAGTCAGTTAGAGCTGTGTGTTGTACAGTCAGTTAGAGCTGGGTGTTGTACAGTCAGTTAGAGCTGGATGTTGTACAGTCAGTTGGAGCTGGGAGTTGTACAGTCAGTTAGAGCTGGGTGTTGTACAGTCAGTTAGAGCTGTGTGTTGTACAGTCAGTTAGAGCTGGGTGTTGTACAGTCAGTTAGAGCTGTGTGTTGTACAGTCAGTTAGAGCTGGGTGTTGTACAGTCAGTTAGAGCTGGGTGTTGTACAGTCAGTTAGAGCTGGGTGTTGTACAGTCAGTTAGAGCTGGGTGTTGTACAGTCAGTTAGAGCTGGGTGTTGTACAGTCAGTTAGAGCTGTGTGTTGTACAGTCAGTTAGAGCTGGGAGTTGTACAGTCAGTTAGAGCTGGGTGTTGTACAGTCAGTTAGAGCTGTGTGTTGTACAGTCAGTTAGAGCTGTGTGTTGTACAGTCAGTTAGAGCTGGTTGTTGTACAGTCAGTTAGAGCTGGTTGTTGTACAGTCAGTTAGAGCTTGGTGTTGTTCAGTCAGTTAGAGCTGGTTGTTGTACAGTCAGTTAGAGCTGGTTGTTGTACAGTAAGTTAGAGCTGGTTGTTGTACAGTCAGTTAGAGCTGGGTGTTGTACAGTCAGTTAGAGCTGGATGTCCGTTCAGTCAGTTAGAGCTGGTTGTTGTACAGTCAGTTAGAGCTGGTTGTTGTACAGTCAGTTAGAGCTTGGTGTTGTTCAGTCAGTTAGAGCTGGGTTTTGTACAGTCAGTTAGAGCTGTGTGTTGTACAGTCAGTTAGAGCTGGGTGTTGTACAGTCAGTTAGAGCTTGGTGTTGTACAGTCAGTTAGAGCTGGGAGTTGTACAGTCAGTTAGAGCTGGTTGTTGTACAGTCAGTTAGAGCTGGTTGTTGTACAGTCAGTTAGAGCTTGGTGTTGTTCAGTGAGTTAGAGCTGGGTGTTGTACAGTCAGTTAGAGCTGTGTGTTGTACAGTCAGTTAGAGCTGGGTGTTGTACAGTCAGTTAGAGCTTGGTGTTGTACAGTCAGTTAGAGCTGGGAGTTGTACAGTCATTTAGAGCTGGTTGTTGTACAGTCAGTTAGAGCTGGTTGTTGTACAGTCAGTTAGAGCTTGGTGTTGTTCAGTCAGTTAGAGCTGGGTGTTGTACAGTCAGTTAGAGCTGTGTGTTGTACAGTCAGTTAGAGCTGGTTGTTGTACAGTCAGTTAGAGCTTGGTGCTGTTCAGTCAGTTAGAGCTGGTTGTTGTAAAGTCAGTTAGAGCTGTGTGTTGTACAGTCAGTTAGAGCTGGTTGTTGTACAGTCAGTTAGAGCTGTGTGTTGTACAGTCAGTTAGAGCTGGTTGTTGTACAGTCAGTTAGAGCTTGGTGTTGTTCAGTCAGTTAGAGCTGGTTGTTGTAAAGTCAGTTAGAGCTGTGTGTTGTACAGTCAGTTAGAGCTGGTTGTTGTACAGTCAGTTAGAGCTGGGTGTTGTAAAGTCAGTTAGAGCTGTGTGTTGTACAGTCAGTTAGAGCTGGGTGTTGTACAGTCAGTTAGAGCTGGTTGTTGTAAAGTCAGTTAGAGCTGTGTGTTGTACAGTCAGTTAGAGCTGGTTGTTGTACAGTCAGTTAGAGCTGGTTGTTGTACAGTCAGTTAGAGCTGGGTGTTGTACAGTCAGTTAGAGCTGTGTGTTGTACAGTCAGTTAGAGCTGGTTGTTGTACAGTCAGTTAGAGCTGGGTGTTGTACAGTCAGTTAGAGCTGGGTGTCTCTACAGTCAGTTAGAGCTGGGTGTTGTACAGTCAGTTAGAGCTGGGTGTCTCTACAGTCAGTTAGAGCTGGTTGTTGTACAGTCAGTTAGAGCTGGTTGTTGTACAGTCAGTTAGAGCTGGGTGTTGTACAGTCAGTTAGAGCTGTGTGTTGTACAGTCAGTTAGAGCTGGTTGTTGTACAGTCAGTTATAGCTGGGTGTTGTACAGTCAGTTAGAGCTGGGTGTTATACAGTCGGTTAGAGCTGGGTGTTGTACAGTCAGTTAGAGCTGGTTGTTGTACAGTCAGTTAGAGCTGGGTGTTGAAGCGTCAGCTAAAGCTGGATGTTATGCAGTGAGCTCGACCTGGGTGTCTGAACAGTCAGTTGGAACTGTGTGTTTAACAGTCAGTCAGAGCTGGGTGTCTGTACAGTCAGTTAGAGCTGGGTGTTCTACAGTCAGTTACAGCTACATTTTGTGTGCAGTCTGTTAAAGCTGGGTGTTGTTCAGTCAGTTAGCGCTGCCTTTCGTGTACAGTCAGTTAGAGCTGGGTGTTGTACAGTCAGTTAGTGCTGGGTGTTGTACTGTCAGTTAGAGCTGCGTGTTGTGTACAGTGAGTTTGAGCTGGATCTCCTTACTGTCACTTAGAATTGGGAGTTTTACAGTCAGTTAGAGCTGGGTGTTGTAACGTTCAGTTAGAGCTGGGTGTTGTACAGTCAATTAGAGCTGGTTGTTGTACAGTCAGTTAGAGCTGGTTGTTGTACAGTCAGTTAGAGCTGGGAGTTGTACAGTCAGTTAGAGCTGGTTGTTGTACAGTCAGATGGAGCTGTGTGTTGTACTGTCAGTTAAAGTTGGGTGTTGTAATGTCAGCTAGATCTGTGTGTTGTACAGTCAGTTAGAGCTGGGTGTTTTACAGTCAGTTAGAGCTGTGTGTTGTAAAGTCAGTTAGAGCTGTGTGTTGTACAGTCAGTTAGAGCTGTGTGTTGTACAGTCAGTTAGAGCTGGTTGTTGTACAGTCAGTTAGAGCTTGGTGTTGTACAGTCAGTTAGAGCTGTGTGTTGTACAGTCAGTTAGAGCTGGGTGTTGTACAGTCAGTTAGAGCTGTGTGTTCTACAGTCAGTTAGAGCTGGGTGTTGTACAGTCAGTTAGAGCTGGGTGTTGTACAGTCAGTTAGAGCTGGGTGTTGTACAGTCAGTTAGAGCTGGGTGTTGTACAGTCAGTTAGAGCTGGGTGTTGTACAGTCAGTTAGAGCTGTGTGTTGTACAGTCAGTTAGAGCTGGGAGTTGTACAGTCAGTTAGAGCTGGGAGTTGTACAGTCAGTTAGAGCTGGGTGTTGTACAGTCAGTTAGAGCTGTGTGTTGTACAGTCAGTTAGAGCTGGTTGTTGTACAGTCAGTTAGAGCTGGTTGTTGTACAGTCAGTTAGAGCTTGGTGTTGTTCAGTCAGTTAGAGCTGGTTGTTGTACAGTCAGTTAGAGCTGGTTGTTGTACAGTAAGTTAGAGCTGGTTGTTGTACAGTCAGTTAGAGCTGGGTGTTGTACAGTCAGTTAGAGCTGGATGTCCGTTCAGTCAGTTAGAGCTGGTTGTTGTACAGTCAGTTAGAGCTGGTTGTTGTACAGTCAGTTAGAGCTTGGTGTTGTTCAGTCAGTTAGAGCTGGGTGTCTATACAGTCAGTTAGAGCTGGTTGTTGTACAGTCAGTTAGAGCTGGGTGTTGTTCAGTCAGTTAGAGCTGGATGTCCGTTCAGTCATTTAGAGCTGGGTGTTGTACAGTCAGTTAGAGCTGGGTGTTGTACAGTCAGTTAGAGCTGGTTGTTGTACAGTCAGTTAGAGCTGGGTGTTGTACAGTCAGTTAGAGCTGGGTGTTGTACAGTCAGTTAGAGCTGGTTGTTTTACAGTCAGTTAGAGCTGGTTGTTGTACAGTCAGTTAGAGCTGGGTGTTGTACAGTCAGTTAGAGCTGGGTGTTTTACAGTCAGTTAGAGCTGGGTGTTGTAAAGTCAGTTAGAGCTGTGTGTTGTACAGTCAGTTAGAGCTGGGTGTTGTACAGTCAGTTAGAGCTGGATGTTGTACAGTCTGTTGGAGCTGGGAGTTGTACAGTCAGTTAGAGCTGGGTGTTGTACAGTCAGTTAGAGCTGTGTGTTGTACAGTCAGTTAGAGCTGGGTGTTGTACAGTCAGTTAGAGCTGTGTGTTGTAAAGTCAGTTAGAGCAGGGTGTTGTACAGTCAGTTAGAGCTGGGTGTTGTACAGTCAGTTAGAGCTGGGTGTTGTACAGTCAGTTAGAGCTGGGTGTTGTACAGTCAGTTAGAGCTGGGTGTTGTACAGTCAGTTAGAGCTGTGTGTTGTACAGTCAGTTAGAGCTGGGAGTTGTACAGTCAGTTAGAGCTGGGTGTTGTACAGTCAGTTAGAGCTGTGTGTTGTACAGTCAGTTAGAGCTGTGTGTTGTACAGTCAGTTAGAGCTGGTTGTTGTACAGTCAGTTAGAGCTGGTTGTTGTACAGTCAGTTAGAGCTTGGTGTTGTTCAGTCAGTTAGAGCTGTGTGTTGTACAGTCAGTTAGAGCTGGTTGTTGTACAGTCAGTTATAGCTGGGTGTTGTACAGTCAGTTAGAGCTGGGTGTTATACAGTCGGTTAGAGCTGGGTGTTGTACAGTCAGTTAGAGCTGGTTGTTGTACAGTCAGTTAGAGCTGGGTGTTGAAGCGTCAGCTAAAGCTGGATGTTATGCAGTGAGCTCGACCTGGGTGTCTGAACAGTCAGTTGGAACTGTGTGTTTAACAGTCAGTCAGAGCTGGGTGTCTGTACAGTCAGTTAGAGCCGGGTGTTCTACAGTCAGTTACAGCTACATTTTGTGTGCAGTCTGTTAAAGCTGGGTGTTGTTCAGTCAGTTAGCGCTGCCTTTCGTGTACAGTCAGTTAGAGCTGGGTGTTGTACAGTCAGTTAGTGCTGGGTGTTGTACTGTCAGTTAGAGCTGCGTGTTGTGTACAGTGAGTTTGAGCTGGATCTCCTTACTGTCACTTAGAATTGGGAGTTTTACAGTCAGTTAGAGCTGGGTGTTGTAACGTTCAGTTAGAGCTGGGTGTTGTACAGTCAATTAGAGCTGGTTGTTGTACAGTCAGTTAGAGCTGGTTGTTGTACAGTCAGTTAGAGCTGGGAGTTGTACAGTCAGTTAGACCTGGTTGTTGTACAGTCAGATGGAGCTGTGTGTTGTACTGTCAGTTAAAGTTGGGTGTTGTAATGTCAGCTAGATCTGTGTGTTGTACAGTCAGTTAGAGCTGGGTGTTTTACAGTCAGTTAGAGCTGTGTGTTGTAAAGTCAGTTAGAGCTGTGTGTTGTACAGTCAGTTAGAGCTGTGTGTTGTACAGTCAGTTAGAGCTGGTTGTTGTACAGTCAGTTAGAGCTTGGTGTTGTACAGTCAGTTAGAGCTGTGTGTTGTACAGTCAGTTAGAGCTGTGTGTTGTACAGTCAGTTAGAGCTGTGTGTTGTACAGTCAGTTAGAGCTTGGTGTTGTACAGTCAGTTAGAGCTGGGTGTTGTACAGTCAGTTAGAGCTGGGTGTTGTACAGTCAGTTAGAGCTGGGTGTTGTACAGTCAGTTAGAGCTGGGTGTTGTACAGTCAGTTAGAGCTGTGTGTTGTACAGTCAGTTAGAGCTGGGAGTTGTACAGTCAGTTAGAGCTGGGAGTTGTACAGTCAGTTAGAGCTGGGTGTTGTACAGTCAGTTAGAGCTGTGTGTTGTACAGTCAGTTAGAGCTGGTTGTTGTACAGTCAGTTAGAGCTGGTTGTTGTACAGTCAGTTAGAGCTTGGTGTTGTTCAGTCAGTTAGAGCTGGTTGTTGTACAGTCAGTTAGAGCTGGTTGTTGTACAGTAAGTTAGAGCTGGTTGTTGTACAGTCAGTTAGAGCTGGGTGTTGTACAGTCAGTTCGAGCTGGATGTCCGTTCAGTCAGTTAGAGCTGGTTGTTGTACAGTCAGTTAGAGCTGGTTGTTGTACAGTCAGTTAGAGCTTGGTGTTGTTCAGTCAGTTAGAGCTGGGTGTCTATACAGTCAGTTAGAGCTGGTTGTTGTACAGTCAGTTAGAGCTGGGTGTTGTTCAGTCAGTTAGAGCTGGATGTCCGTTCAGTCATTTAGAGCTGGGTGTTGTACAGTCAGTTAGAGCTGGGTGTTGTACAGTCAGTTAGAGCTGGTTGTTGTACAGTCAGTTAGAGCTGGGTGTTGTACAGTCAGTTAGAGCTGGGTGTTGTACAGTCAGTTAGAGCTGGTTGTTTTACAGTCAGTTAGAGCTGGTTGTTGTACAGTCAGTTAGAGCTGGGTGTTGTACAGTCAGTTAGAGCTGGGTGTTGTACAGTCAGTTAGAGCTGGGTGTTGTAAAGTCAGTTAGAGCTGTGTGTTGTACAGTCAGTTAGAGCTGGGTGTTGTACAGTCAGTTAGAGCTGGATGTTGTACAGTCAGTTGGAGCTGGGAGTTGTACAGTCAGTTAGAGCTGGGTGTTGTACAGTCAGTTAGAGCTGTGTGTTGTACAGTCAGTTAGAGCTGGGTGTTGTACAGGCAGTTAGAGCTGTGTGTTGTACAGTCAGTTAGAGCTGGGTGTTGTACAGTCAGTTAGAGCTGGGTGTTGTACAGTCAGTTAGAGCTGGGTGTTGTACAGTCAGTTAGAGCTGGGTGTTGTACAGTCAGTTAGAGCTGGGTGTTGTACAGTCAGTTAGAGCTGTGTGTTGTACAGTCAGTTAGAGCTGGGAGTTGTACAGTCAGTTAGAGCTGGGTGTTGTACAGTCAGTTAGAGCTGTGTGTTGTACAGTCAGTTAGAGCTGTGTGTTGTACAGTCAGTTAGAGCTGGTTGTTGTACAGTCAGTTAGAGCTGGTTGTTGTACAGTCAGTTAGAGCTTGGTGTTGTTCAGTCAGTTAGAGCTGGTTGTTGTACAGTCAGTTAGAGCTGGTTGTTGTACAGTAAGTTAGAGCTGGTTGTTGTACAGTCAGTTAGAGCTGGGTGTTGTACAGTCAGTTAGAGCTGGATGTCCGTTCAGTCAGTTAGAGCTGGTTGTTGTACAGTCAGTTAGAGCTGGTTGTTGTACAGTCAGTTAGAGCTTGGTGTTGTTCAGTCAGTTAGAGCTGGGTTTTGTACAGTCAGTTAGAGCTGTGTGTTGTACAGTCAGTTAGAGCTGGGTGTTGTACAGTCAGTTAGAGCTTGGTGTTGTACAGTCAGTTAGAGCTGGGAGTTGTACAGTCAGTTAGAGCTGGTTGTTGTACAGTCAGTTAGAGCTGGTTGTTGTACAGTCAGTTAGAGCTTGGTGTTGTTCAGTCAGTTAGAGCTGGGTGTTGTACAGTCAGTTAGAGCTGTGTGTTGTACAGTCAGTTAGAGCTGGGTGTTGTACAGTCAGTTAGAGCTTGGTGTTGTACAGTCAGTTAGAGCTGGGAGTTGTACAGTCAGTTAGAGCTGGTTGTTGTACAGTCAGTTAGAGCTGGTTGTTGTACAGTCAGTTAGAGCTTGGTGTTGTTCAGTCAGTTAGAGCTGGGTGTTGTACAGTCAGTTAGAGCTGTGTGTTGTACAGTCAGTTAGAGCAGGTTGTTGTACAGTCCGTTAGAGCTTGGTGCTGTTCAGTCAGTTAGAGCTGGTTGTTGTAAAGTCAGTTAGAGCTGTGTGTTGTACAGTCAGTTAGAGCTGGTTGTTGTACAGTCAGTTAGAGCTGTGTGTTGTACAGTCAGTTAGAGCTGGTTGTTCTACAGTCAGTTAGAGCTTGGTGTTGTTCAGTCACTTAGAGCTGGTTGTTGTAAAGTCAGTTAGAGCTGTGTGTTGTACAGTCAGTTAGAGCTGGTTGTTGTACAGTCAGTTAGAGCTGGGTGTTGTAAAGTCAGTTAGAGCTGTGTGTTGTACAGTCAGTTAGAGCTGGGTGTTGTACAGTCAGTTAGAGCTGGTTGTTGTAAAGTCAGTTAGAGCTGTGTGTTGTACAGTCAGTTAGAGCTGGTTGTTGTACAGTCAGTTAGAGCTGGTTGTTGTACAGTCAGTTAGAGCTGGGTGTTGTACAGTCAGTTAGAGCTGTGTGTTGTACAGTCAGTTAGAGCTGGTTGTTGTACCGTCAGTTAGAGCTGGGTGTTGTACAGTCAGTTAGAGCTGGGTGTCTCTACAGTCAGTTAGAGCTGGGTGTGGTACAGTCAGTTAGAGCTGGGTGTCTCTACAGTCAGTTAGAGCTGGTTGTTGTACAGTCAGTTAGAGCTGGTTGTTGTACAGTCAGTTAGAGCTGGGTGTTGTACAGTCAGTTAGAGCTGTGTGTTGTACAGTCAGTTAGAGCTGGTTGTTGTACAGTCAGTTATAGCTGGGTGTTGTACAGTCAGTTAGAGCTGGGTGTTATACAGTCGGTTAGAGCTGGGTGTTGTACAGTCAGTTAGAGCTGGTTGTTGTACAGTCAGTTAGAGCTGGGTGTTGAAGCGTCAGCTAAAGCTGGATGTTATGCAGTGAGCTCGACCTGGGTGTCTGAACAGTCAGTTGGAACTGTGTGTTTAACAGTCAGTCAGAGCTGGGTGTCTGTACAGTCAGTTAGAGCTGGGTGTTCTACAGTCAGTTACAGCTACATTTTGTGTGCAGTCTGTTAAAGCTGGGTGTTGTTCAGTCAGTTAGCGCTGCCTTTCGTGTACAGTCAGTTAGAGCTGGGTGTTGTACAGTCAGTTAGTGCTGGGTGTTGTACTGTCAGTTAGAGCTGCGTGTTGTGTACAGTGAGTTTGAGCTGGATCTCCTTACTGTCACTTAGAATTGGGAGTTTTACAGTCAGTTAGAGCTGGGTGTTGTAACGTTCAGTTAGAGCTGGGTGTTGTACAGTCAATTAGAGCTGGTTGCTGTACAGTCAGTTAGAGCTGGTTGTTGTACAGTCAGTTAGAGCTGGGAGTTGTACAGTCAGTTAGAGCTGGTTGTTGTACAGTCAGATGGAGCTGTGTGTTGTACTGTCAGTTAAAGTTGGGTGTTGTAATGTCAGCTAGATCTGTGTGTTGTACAGTCAGTTAGAGCTGGGTGTTTTACAGTCAGTTAGAGCTGTGTGTTGTAAAGTCAGTTAGAGCTGTGTGTTGTACAGTCAGTTAGAGCTGTGTGTTGTACAGTCAGTTAGAGCTGGTTGTTGTACAGTCAGTTAGAGCTTGGTGTTGTACAGTCAGTTAGAGCTGGTTGTTGTACAGTCAGTTAGAGCTGGTTGTTGTACAGTCAGTTAGAGCTGGGTGTTGTTCAGTCAGTTAGAGCTGGTTGTTGTAAAGTCAGTTAGAGCTGTGTGTTGTACAGTCTGTTAGAGCTGGTTGTTGTACAGTCAGTTAGAGCTGGGTGTTGTACAGTCAGTTAGAGCTGGGTGTTGTACAGTCAGTTAGATCTGTGTGTTGTATAGTCAGTTAGAGCTGGGTGTTGTACAGTCAGTTAGAGCTGTGTGTTGTACAGTCAGTTAGAGCTTGGTGTTGTCGGGTCAATTATAGCTGTGTGTTGTACAGTCAGTGAAAGCTGGGTGTCTGTAAAGTCAGTGAGACCTGGGTGTTGTACAGTCAGATAGAGCTGGGTGTCTGTACAGTCAGTTAGAGCTGGGCGTTGTACAGTCAGTTAGAGCTGAGTGTTTCACAGTCAGTTAGATCTGGGTGTAGTACTGTCAGTTAGATTTGGGTGTAGTAGAGTCAGTTAGAGCTGGGTGTCTGTGCAGTCAGTTAGAGCTGGTTGTTGTACAGTCAGTTAGAGCTGGGTGTTGTGCAGTCAGTTAGAGCTGGGTGTAGTCCAGTCAGTTAGAGCTGGGTGTAGTACAGTCAGTTAGAGCTGGGTGTTGTACAGTCAGTTAGAGCTGGGTGTTGTACAGTCAGTTAGAGCTGGGTGTTGTACAGTCAGTTCGAACTGTGTGTTGTACAGTCAGTTCGAACTGTGTGTTGTACAGTCAGTTAAAGCTGGGTGTCTGTGCAGTCAGTTAGATAGAAACATAGAAACATAGAAAAGCTACAGCACAAACAGGCCCTTCGGCCGAACACATCCCTACCTTCTAGACCTACCTATAACCCTCCATCCTATTAAGCTCCATGTACTCATCCAGGAGTCTCTTAAAAGACCCTATTGAGTTTGCCTCCACCACCACTGACGGCAGCCGATTCCACTCGCCCACCACCCTCTGTGTGAAAAACGTACCCCTAACATCTCCCCTGTACCTACCCCCCAGCACCTTAAACCTGTGTCCTCTCGTAGCAGACATTTCCACCCTGGGAAAAAGCCTCTGAGAGTCCACCCGATCTATGCCTCTCAACATCTTATAGACCTCTATTAGGTCTCCTCTCATCCTTCATATCTCCAAGGAGAAAAGACCGAGCACCCTCAGCCTATTCTCATAAGGCATGCCACTCAATCCAGGCAACATCCTTGTAAATCGCCTCTGCACCCTTTCAATCTTTTCCACATCCTTCCTGTAATGAGGCGAACAGAACTGAGCACAGTACTCCAAGTGGGGTCTGACTAGGGTCTTATAAAGCTGCATCATTAACCCCGGACTCCTCAACTCAATCCCTCGATTGATAAAGGCCAGCACACCATACGCCTTCTTAACCACCTCCTCCACCTGCGGGGCCGATTTCAGAGTCCTATGGACCCGGACCCCAAGGTCCTTCTGATCCTCTACAGTACTAAGAGTCTTTCCCTTTATATTGTACTCCTTCATCCCATTTGACCTACCAAAATGGACCACGACGCATTTATCTGGGTTGAAGTCCATCTGCCACTCGTCCGCCCAGTCTTGCATCCTACCTATGTCCCTCTGTAACTTCTGACATCCCTCCAGACTATCCACAACCCCACCAACGTTCGTGTCGTCGGCAAACTTACCAACCCATCCCTCCAATTCCTCATCCAGGTCATTTATGAAAATGACAAACAGCATGGGTCCCAGAACAGATCCCTGGGGCACACCACTGGTGACCGACCTCCAATTAGAAAAAGACCCATCTATACCCACTCTCTGCCTCCTTTGGGCAAGCCAGTTCTGGATCCACCGGGCAGCAGCCCCTTGGATCCCATGCCCTCTCACTTTTTCTAGAAGCCTTGCATGGGAGACCTTATCGAACGCCTTGCTAAAATCCATATAAACCACATCTACCGCCTTCCCTTCGTCAATGTGTTTAGTCACATTTTCGAAGAACTCCACCAGGCTTCTAAGGCACAATCTGCCCTTGACAAAGCCATGCTGAGTATTCTTGAGCATACTAAACCTCTCTAAATGCTCATATATCCTGTCCCTCAGGATCTTCTCCATCAGTTTACCAACCACTGAGGTTAGACTCACCGGTCGGTAATTACCTGGGCTATCCCTATTCCCCTTCTTGAAAATAGGAACCACATCCGCAATCCTCCAGCACCTCTCCCGTCTCCAACGACGACGCAAAGGTCATCGCCAGAGGCTCTGCAATCTCCTCCCTCACCTCCCACAGTAACCTGGGGTACATCCCATCCAGACCTGGCGACTTATCTATCTTGATGCCATTCAAAGATTCCAGCGCAACCTCTTTCTTAAAGTCCACATACTCAATCCTTTCGGTCCACCGCACACCCGCAGTACATCCACCCAGGTCCTTCTCCTCTGTGAAAACTGAGGCAAAATACTCATTGAGCACCTCTGCCATTTCTACTGGTTCCGTACAGACTTTCCCGCCTTCACCTTTTATAGGCCCTATTCCGTCACGTCTCATCCTTTTACTCTTCACATATTTATAGAACGCCTTAGGGTTCTCCTTAATCCTACCTGCCAGGGCATTCTCATGACCCCTTCTGGCTCTCCTAATTTCCTTCTTTAGTCCCTTCCTACAAGCCGTATACTCTTCTAAATCCCTATCTTCGCCAAGCTCTCTGAGCCTTTTGTACACTTTCCTTTTCTTCTCGACTAGGTCCCGCACAGCTTTCGTGCACCACGGTTCCTTTAACCGACCAACACCTCCCTATCTGCTCGGAACGTTGTCCTGTAGAACTCTAGACAGACATTCCTTGAAAAACTGCCACCTCTCTTCAGTACATTTCCCCGAGAATACCTCCTTCCAATTTATTCCTCTAATTTGCTGTCTAATGTCTTCATATTTCCCCTTACTCCATATAAGCACTTTCCTAGCTTGCCTGATCCTCTCTTTTTCCAATGCAAGCCTAAAGGAGATAGAGTTATGATCGCTATCCCCAAGATGCTCTCCCACTGAGAGATCTGACACCTGTCCAGGTTCATTGGTCAGTATCAGATCAAGTACAGCCTCTCCTCTTGTAGGCTTGTCCACATGCTGTGTCAGGAAACCCTCCTGAACACACCTAACGAACTCTTCCCCATCCAATCCCCTTACCCTAGGGATATTCCAATCTTTGTTTGGGAAATTAAAGTCTCCCATCACAACAATTCTGCTATTACTGCATCTCTCTGGGATCTGTTTCCCTATCTGCTCCTCCACCTCCCTGTTACTATTGGGCGGCCTATAGAAAACTCCCAGCAAAGTGACCGGCCCCTTCCCACTCTGAACTTCCACCCACAGAGACATGGTGGACAATCCCTCCATAGCATACACCTTCTCTACAGCTGTGACACTATTCCTGATCAGCAGTGCCACTCCACCCCCTCTCTTGCCTCCCTCCCTGTCTTTCCTGAAACATCTGAATCCCGGCACCTGTAGTATCCAGTCCTGTCCCTGAGACATCCAAGTCTCCGTAATGGCCACCACATCACACTTCCAGGCATCGATCCACACTCTGAGCTCATCCCCTTTATTCACTATACTCCTGGCATTAAAGTAGACACATCTCAATCCTTTGGTCTGACCTCTCCCCTTCTCTATTCCCTGTCCATCCACCCTCTTGCACTGCCTATAACCCTTCTCTGTTTGCGAGCTACCTTCCTCACTCTCAGTCACCTCATTTTGATCCCCTCCCCCCAACCTATCTAGTTTAAACTCTCCCCTAGGCCTTAGCCAACCTTCCTGCCAGGATATTGGTCCCCCTGGGATTCAAGTGCCACCCGTTGTGTGTGTACAGGTCACACCTGCCCCTAAAGAGGTCCCAATGGTCCAGGAACCTGAATCCCTGCCCCCTGCACCAGTCCCTCAGCCACACATTCATCCTCCACCTCACTCCATTCCTGCCCTCACCTTCCCGTGGCACAGGCAGCAATCCCGAGATTACTACCTTTGCTTTCCTCTTTCTCAGCTGTCTCCCTAATTCCCTATACTCTCTTTTCATGACCCCTTCCCCCTTCCTACCCACATCAGCGGTCCCAATATGTACCGCTACCTCCGGCTCCTCTCCCTCCCACCTCAGGACTTCCAGGAGTCAACCAGCGACATCCTGGACCCCGGCCTCAGGGAGGCAGACCACCATGCGAGACTCCCGCCTGCCTCCGCAAAATCGCCTGTCCGTCCCCCTGACTGTCGAGTCCCCGATTAATACCGCCTTCCTCCTCCTTTCCTTAGCCCTCTGAGTTACAGGGCCGGACTCCACCCCGGAGACACGGCCACTGCTGCTTCCCCCAGGCGGGCTGTCCCCCCCAGCAGTACTCAGGCAGGAGTACTTGTTGTGTAGGGGCACATCCACCGGGGTGCTCTCAATCACCCGAGCTTTACCCTTCCTGGCCGTCACCCACTTGGCCTCCTCCCATGGCCCTAGTGTGACCACCTGATGATAGCTCTTGTCTATCACCTCCTCATTCTCCCTTAACAGCCTAAGATCGTCAAGCTGCAGTTCCAGCTCCTTAACACGGTCCCTCAGGAACCACAGCTCGACACACCCCTCACAGATGTGGATGTCCGGGAGGCCAGGTGCCTCCAGGACCTCCCACATACTGCACTGCGAGCAACACACTGGCTTCACACTCATATTTCACCCTTTCTACCAAGGTACACGGAGAAAAGTAAATTAGAAATTTAAAAAAAAGAAACTCATCCCTGCTCGCCCTTTCCCCCAGAAGCCCTGTGAGCCAAAGCCCTTACAGCTTTCACTCTGCTTCCCACTCACTCCCCTACCCGCTCCCGACACTGCCCGCTCAAAAGTGTGGCCTGATTTTATACCCTCCAAAAACCATCCCAGGCTTCTCCTGGGCCTACTTCCTGTTTTGGATAAAAAAAACCTCCGATTTTTTGTTGTACCATCAGTTAGATCTGGGTGTTGGTACAGTCAGTTACAGCTGGTTATCTGTAGAGTCAGTTAGAGCTGGGTGTCTGTGTGGTCAGTTAGATCTGGGTGTTGAAACATAGAAACATAGAAACCCTACAGTGCAGAAGGAGGCCATTCGGCCCATTGAGTCTGCACCGACCACAATCCCACCCAGGCCCTACCCCCACATATTTTACCCGCTAATCCCTCTAACCTACGCATCCCAGGACTCTAAGGGACAATTTTTAACCTGGCCAATCAACCTAACCCGCACATCTTTGGACTGTGGGAGGAAACCGGAGCACCCGGAGGAAACCCACGCAGACACGAGGAGAATGTGCAAACTCCACACAGACAGTGACCCGAGCCGGGAATCGAACCCGGGACCCTGGAGCTGTGAAGCAGCAGTGCTAACCACTGTGCTACCGTGCCGCCTACAATCGTGTTGTACGGTCATTTGGAACTGGGTGTCTGTACTGTCAGATAGAGCTGGGTGTTGTACAGTCAGATAGAGCTGGGTGTTGTACTGTCAGTTAGAGCTGGGTGTCGTACAGTCAGTTAGAGCTGGGAGTTGTACAGTCAGTTAGACCTGGTTGTTGTACAGTCAGATGGAGCTGTGTGTTGTACTGTCAGTTAAAGTTGGGTGTTGTAATGTCAGCTAGATCTGTGTGTTGTACAGTCAGTTAGAGCTGGGTGTTTTACAGTCAGTTAGAGCTGTGTGTTGTAAAGTCAGTTAGAGCTGTGTGTTGTACAGTCAGTTAGAGCTGTGTGTTGTACAGTCAGTTAGAGCTGGTTGTTGTACAGTCAGTTAGAGCTTGGTGTTGTACAGTCAGTTAGAGCTGTGTGTTGTACAGTCAGTTAGAGCTGTGTGTTGTACAGTCAGTTAGAGCTGTGTGTTGTACAGTCAGTTAGAGCTGGGTGTTGTACAGTCAGTTAGAGCTGGGTGTTGTACAGTCAGTTAGAGCTGGGTGTTGTACAGTCAGTTAGAGCTGGGTGTTGTACAGTCAGTTAGAGCTGGGTGTTGTACAGTCAGTTAGAGCTGTGTGTTGTACAGTCAGTTAGAGCTGGGAGTTGTACAGTCAGTTAGAGCTGGGAGTTGTACAGTCAGTTAGAGCTGGGTGTTGTACAGTCAGTTAGAGCTGTGTGTTGTACAGTCAGTTAGAGCTGGTTGTTGTACAGTCAGTTAGAGCTGGTTGTTGTACAGTCAGTTAGAGCTTGGTGTTGTTCAGTCAGTTAGAGCTGGTTGTTGTACAGTCAGTTAGAGCTGGTTGTTGTACAGTAAGTTAGAGCTGGTTGTTGTACAGTCAGTTAGAGCTGGGTGTTGTACAGTCAGTTCGAGCTGGATGTCCGTTCAGTCAGTTAGAGCTGGTTGTTGTACAGTCAGTTAGAGCTGGTTGTTGTACAGTCAGTTAGAGCTTGGTGTTGTTCAGTCAGTTAGAGCTGGGTGTCTATACAGTCAGTTAGAGCTGGTTGTTGTACAGTCAGTTAGAGCTGGGTGTTGTTCAGTCAGTTAGAGCTGGATGTCCGTTCAGTCATTTAGAGCTGGGTGTTGTACAGTCAGTTAGAGCTGGGTGTTGTACAGTCAGTTAGAGCTGGTTGTTGTACAGTCAGTTAGAGCTGGGTGTTGTACAGTCAGTTAGAGCTGGGTGTTGTACAGTCAGTTAGAGCTGGTTGTTTTACAGTCAGTTAGAGCTGGTTGTTGTACAGTCAGTTAGAGCTGGGTGTTGTACAGTCAGTTAGAGCTGGGTGTTGTACAGTCAGTTAGAGCTGGGTGTTGTAAAGTCAGTTAGAGCTGTGTGTTGTACAGTCAGTTAGAGCTGGGTGTTGTACAGTCAGTTAGAGCTGGATGTTGTACAGTCAGTTGGAGCTGGGAGTTGTACAGTCAGTTAGAGCTGGGTGTTGTACAGTCAGTTAGAGCTGTGTGTTGTACAGTCAGTTAGAGCTGGGTGTTGTACAGGCAGTTAGAGCTGTGTGTTGTACAGTCAGTTAGAGCTGGGTGTTGTACAGTCAGTTAGAGCTGGGTGTTGTACAGTCAGTTAGAGCTGGGTGTTGTACAGTCAGTTAGAGCTGGGTGTTGTACAGTCAGTTAGAGCTGGGTGTTGTACAGTCAGTTAGAGCTGTGTGTTGTACAGTCAGTTAGAGCTGGGAGTTGTACAGTCAGTTAGAGCTGGGTGTTGTACAGTCAGTTAGAGCTGTGTGTTGTACAGTCAGTTAGAGCTGTGTGTTGTACAGTCAGTTAGAGCTGGTTGTTGTACAGTCAGTTAGAGCTGGTTGTTGTACAGTCAGTTAGAGCTTGGTGTTGTTCAGTCAGTTAGAGCTGGTTGTTGTACAGTCAGTTAGAGCTGGTTGTTGTACAGTAAGTTAGAGCTGGTTGTTGTACAGTCAGTTAGAGCTGGGTGTTGTACAGTCAGTTAGAGCTGGATGTCCGTTCAGTCAGTTAGAGCTGGTTGTTGTACAGTCAGTTAGAGCTGGTTGTTGTACAGTCAGTTAGAGCTTGGTGTTGTTCAGTCAGTTAGAGCTGGGTTTTGTACAGTCAGTTAGAGCTGTGTGTTGTACAGTCAGTTAGAGCTGGGTGTTGTACAGTCAGTTAGAGCTTGGTGTTGTACAGTCAGTTAGAGCTGGGAGTTGTACAGTCAGTTAGAGCTGGTTGTTGTACAGTCAGTTAGAGCTGGTTGTTGTACAGTCAGTTAGAGCTTGGTGTTGTTCAGTCAGTTAGAGCTGGGTGTTGTACAGTCAGTTAGAGCTGTGTGTTGTACAGTCAGTTAGAGCTGGGTGTTGTACAGTCAGTTAGAGCTTGGTGTTGTACAGTCAGTTAGAGCTGGGAGTTGTACAGTCAGTTAGAGCTGGTTGTTGTACAGTCAGTTAGAGCTGGTTGTTGTACAGTCAGTTAGAGCTTGGTGTTGTTCAGTCAGTTAGAGCTGGGTGTTGTACAGTCAGTTAGAGCTGTGTGTTGTACAGTCAGTTAGAGCAGGTTGTTGTACAGTCCGTTAGAGCTTGGTGCTGTTCAGTCAGTTAGAGCTGGTTGTTGTAAAGTCAGTTAGAGCTGTGTGTTGTACAGTCAGTTAGAGCTGGTTGTTGTACAGTCAGTTAGAGCTGTGTGTTGTACAGTCAGTTAGAGCTGGTTGTTGTACAGTCAGTTAGAGCTTGGTGTTGTTCAGTCAGTTAGAGCTGGTTGTTGTAAAGTCAGTTAGAGCTGTGTGTTGTACAGTCAGTTAGAGCTGGTTGTTGTACAGTCAGTTAGAGCTGGGTGTTGTAAAGTCAGTTAGAGCTGTGTGTTGTACAGTCAGTTAGAGCTGGGTGTTGTACAGTCAGTTAGAGCTGGTTGTTGTAAAGTCAGTTAGAGCTGTGTGTTGTACAGTCAGTTAGAGCTGGTTGTTGTACAGTCAGTTAGAGCTGGTTGTTGTACAGTCAGTTAGAGCTGGGTGTTGTACAGTCAGTTAGAGCTGTGTGTTGTACAGTCAGTTAGAGCTGGTTGTTGTACCGTCAGTTAGAGCTGGGTGTTGTACAGTCAGTTAGAGCTGGGTGTCTCTACAGTCAGTTAGAGCTGGGTGTGGTACAGTCAGTTAGAGCTGGGTGTCTCTACAGTCAGTTAGAGCTGGTTGTTGTACAGTCAGTTAGAGCTGGTTGTTGTACAGTCAGTTAGAGCTGGGTGTTGTACAGTCAGTTAGAGCTGTGTGTTGTACAGTCAGTTAGAGCTGGTTGTTGTACAGTCAGTTATAGCTGGGTGTTGTACAGTCAGTTAGAGCTGGGTGTTATACAGTCGGTTAGAGCTGGGTGTTGTACAGTCAGTTAGAGCTGGTTGTTGTACAGTCAGTTAGAGCTGGGTGTTGAAGCGTCAGCTAAAGCTGGATGTTATGCAGTGAGCTCGACCTGGGTGTCTGAACAGTCAGTTGGAACTGTGTGTTTAACAGTCAGTCAGAGCTGGGTGTCTGTACAGTCAGTTAGAGCTGGGTGTTCTACAGTCAGTTACAGCTACATTTTGTGTGCAGTCTGTTAAAGCTGGGTGTTGTTCAGTCAGTTAGCGCTGCCTTTCGTGTACAGTCAGTTAGAGCTGGGTGTTGTACAGTCAGTTAGTGCTGGGTGTTGTACTGTCAGTTAGAGCTGCGTGTTGTGTACAGTGAGTTTGAGCTGGATCTCCTTACTGTCACTTAGAATTGGGAGTTTTACAGTCAGTTAGAGCTGGGTGTTGTAACGTTCAGTTAGAGCTGGGTGTTGTACAGTCAATTAGAGCTGGTTGTTGTACAGTCAGTTAGAGCTGGTTGTTGTACAGTCAGTTAGAGCTGGGAGTTGTACAGTCAGTTAGAGCTGGTTGTTGTACAGTCAGATGGAGCTGTGTGTTGTACTGTCAGTTAAAGTTGGGTGTTGTAATGTCAGCTAGATCTGTGTGTTGTACAGTCAGTTAGAGCTGGGTGTTTTACAGTCAGTTAGAGCTGTGTGTTGTAAAGTCAGTTAGAGCTGTGTGTTGTACAGTCAGTTAGAGCTGTGTGTTGTACAGTCAGTTAGAGCTGGTTGTTGTACAGTCAGTTAGAGCTTGGTGTTGTACAGTCAGTTAGAGCTGGTTGTTGTACAGTCAGTTAGAGCTGGTTGTTGTACAGTCAGTTAGAGCTGGGTGTTGTTCAGTCAGTTAGAGCTGGTTGTTGTAAAGTCAGTTAGAGCTGTGTGTTGTACAGTCTGTTAGAGCTGGTTGTTGTACAGTCAGTTAGAGCTGGGTGTTGTACAGTCAGTTAGAGCTGGGTGTTGTACAGTCAGTTAGATCTGTGTGTTGTATAGTCAGTTAGAGCTGGGTGTTGTACAGTCAGTTAGAGCTGTGTGTTGTACAGTCAGTTAGAGCTTGGTGTTGTCGGGTCAATTATAGCTGGGTGTTGTACAGTCAGTGAAAGCTGGGTGTCTGTAAAGTCAGTGAGACCTGGGTGTTGTACAGTCAGATAGAGCTGGGTGTCTGTACAGTCAGTTAGAGCTGGGCGTTGTACAGTCAGTTAGAGCTGAGTGTTTCACAGTCAGTTAGATCTGGGTGTAGTACTGTCAGTTAGATTTGGGTGTAGTAGAGTCAGTTAGAGCTGGGTGTCTGTGCAGTCAGTTAGAGCTGGTTGTTGTACAGTCAGTTAGAGCTGGGTGTTGTGCAGTCAGTTAGAGCTGGGTGTAGTCCAGTCAGTTAGAGCTGGGTGTAGTACAGTCAGTTAGAGCTGGGTGTTGTACAGTCAGTTAGAGCTGGGTGTTGTACAGTCAGTTAGAGCTGGGTGTTGTACAGTCAGTTAGAGCTGGGTGTTGTACAGTCAGTTCGAACTGTGTGTTGTACAGTCAGTTCGAACTGTGTGTTGTACAGTCAGTTAAAGCTGGGTGTCTGTGCAGTCAGTTAGATAGAAACATAGAAACATAGAAAAGCTACAGCACAAACAGGCCCTTCGGCCGAACACATCCCTACCTTCTAGACCTACCTATAACCCTCCATCCTATTAAGCTCCATGTACTCATCCAGGAGTCTCTTAAAAGACCCTATTGAGTTTGCCTCCACCACCACTGACGGCAGCCGATTCCACTCGCCCACCACCCTCTGTGTGAAAAACGTACCCCTAACATCTCCCCTGTACCTACCCCCCAGCACCTTAAACCTGTGTCCTCTCGTAGCAGACATTTCCACCCTGGGAAAAAGCCTCTGAGAGTCCACCCGATCTATGCCTCTCAACATCTTATAGACCTCTATTAGGTCTCCTCTCATCCTTCATATCTCCAAGGAGAAAAGACCGAGCACCCTCAGCCTATTCTCATAAGGCATGCCACTCAATCCAGGCAACATCCTTGTAAATCGCCTCTGCACCCTTTCAATCTTTTCCACATCCTTCCTGTAATGAGGCGAACAGAACTGAGCACAGTACTCCAAGTGGGGTCTGACTAGGGTCTTATAAAGCTGCATCATTAACCCCGGACTCCTCAACTCAATCCCTCGATTGATAAAGGCCAGCACACCATACGCCTTCTTAACCACCTCCTCCACCTGCGGGGCCGATTTCAGAGTCCTATGGACCCGGACCCCAAGGTCCTTCTGATCCTCTACAGTACTAAGAGTCTTTCCCTTTATATTGTACTCCTTCATCCCATTTGACCTACCAAAATGGACCACGACGCATTTATCTGGGTTGAAGTCCATCTGCCACTCGTCCGCCCAGTCTTGCATCCTACCTATGTCCCTCTGTAACTTCTGACATCCCTCCAGACTATCCACAACCCCACCAACGTTCGTGTCGTCGGCAAACTTACCAACCCATCCCTCCAATTCCTCATCCAGGTCATTTATGAAAATGACAAACAGCATGGGTCCCAGAACAGATCCCTGGGGCACACCACTGGTGACCGACCTCCAATTAGAAAAAGACCCATCTATACCCACTCTCTGCCTCCTTTGGGCAAGCCAGTTCTGGATCCACCGGGCAGCAGCCCCTTGGATCCCATGCCCTCTCACTTTTTCTAGAAGCCTTGCATGGGAGACCTTATCGAACGCCTTGCTAAAATCCATATAAACCACATCTACCGCCTTCCCTTCGTCAATGTGTTTAGTCACATTTTCGAAGAACTCCACCAGGCTTCTAAGGCACAATCTGCCCTTGACAAAGCCATGCTGAGTATTCTTGAGCATACTAAACCTCTCTAAATGCTCATATATCCTGTCCCTCAGGATCTTCTCCATCAGTTTACCAACCACTGAGGTTAGACTCACCGGTCGGTAATTACCTGGGCTATCCCTATTCCCCTTCTTGAAAATAGGAACCACATCCGCAATCCTCCAGCACCTCTCCCGTCTCCAACGACGACGCAAAGGTCATCGCCAGAGGCTCTGCAATCTCCTCCCTCACCTCCCACAGTAACCTGGGGTACATCCCATCCAGACCTGGCGACTTATCTATCTTGATGCCATTCAAAGATTCCAGCGCAACCTCTTTCTTAAAGTCCACATACTCAATCCTTTCGGTCCACCGCACACCCGCAGTACATCCACCCAGGTCCTTCTCCTCTGTGAAAACTGAGGCAAAATACTCATTGAGCACCTCTGCCATTTCTACTGGTTCCGTACAGACTTTCCCGCCTTCACCTTTTATAGGCCCTATTCCGTCACGTCTCATCCTTTTACTCTTCACATATTTATAGAACGCCTTAGGGTTCTCCTTAATCCTACCTGCCAGGGCATTCTCATGACCCCTTCTGGCTCTCCTAATTTCCTTCTTTAGTCCCTTCCTACAAGCCGTATACTCTTCTAAATCCCTATCTTCGCCAAGCTCTCTGAGCCTTTTGTACACTTTCCTTTTCTTCTCGACTAGGTCCCGCACAGCTTTCGTGCACCACGGTTCCTTTAACCGACCAACACCTCCCTATCTGCTCGGAACGTTGTCCTGTAGAACTCTAGACAGACATTCCTTGAAAAACTGCCACCTCTCTTCAGTACATTTCCCCGAGAATACCTCCTTCCAATTTATTCCTCTAATTTGCTGTCTAATGTCTTCATATTTCCCCTTACTCCATATAAGCACTTTCCTAGCTTGCCTGATCCTCTCTTTTTCCAATGCAAGCCTAAAGGAGATAGAGTTATGATCGCTATCCCCAAGATGCTCTCCCACTGAGAGATCTGACACCTGTCCAGGTTCATTGGTCAGTATCAGATCAAGTACAGCCTCTCCTCTTGTAGGCTTGTCCACATGCTGTGTCAGGAAACCCTCCTGAACACACCTAACGAACTCTTCCCCATCCAATCCCCTTACCCTAGGGATATTCCAATCTTTGTTTGGGAAATTAAAGTCTCCCATCACAACAATTCTGCTATTACTGCATCTCTCTGGGATCTGTTTCCCTATCTGCTCCTCCACCTCCCTGTTACTATTGGGCGGCCTATAGAAAACTCCCAGCAAAGTGACCGGCCCCTTCCCACTCTGAACTTCCACCCACAGAGACATGGTGGACAATCCCTCCATAGCATACACCTTCTCTACAGCTGTGACACTATTCCTGATCAGCAGTGCCACTCCACCCCCTCTCTTGCCTCCCTCCCTGTCTTTCCTGAAACATCTGAATCCCGGCACCTGTAGTATCCAGTCCTGTCCCTGAGACATCCAAGTCTCCGTAATGGCCACCACATCACACTTCCAGGCATCGATCCACACTCTGAGCTCATCCCCTTTATTCACTATACTCCTGGCATTAAAGTAGACACATCTCAATCCTTTGGTCTGACCTCTCCCCTTCTCTATTCCCTGTCCATCCACCCTCTTGCACTGCCTATAACCCTTCTCTGTTTGCGAGCTACCTTCCTCACTCTCAGTCACCTCATTTTGATCCCCTCCCCCCAACCTATCTAGTTTAAACTCTCCCCTAGGCCTTAGCCAACCTTCCTGCCAGGATATTGGTCCCCCTGGGATTCAAGTGCCACCCGTTGTGTGTGTACAGGTCACACCTGCCCCTAAAGAGGTCCCAATGGTCCAGGAACCTGAATCCCTGCCCCCTGCACCAGTCCCTCAGCCACACATTCATCCTCCACCTCACTCCATTCCTGCCCTCACCTTCCCGTGGCACAGGCAGCAATCCCGAGATTACTACCTTTGCTTTCCTCTTTCTCAGCTGTCTCCCTAATTCCCTATACTCTCTTTTCATGACCCCTTCCCCCTTCCTACCCACATCAGCGGTCCCAATATGTACCGCTACCTCCGGCTCCTCTCCCTCCCACCTCAGGACTTCCAGGAGTCAACCAGCGACATCCTGGACCCCGGCCTCAGGGAGGCAGACCACCATGCGAGACTCCCGCCTGCCTCCGCAAAATCGCCTGTCCGTCCCCCTGACTGTCGAGTCCCCGATTAATACCGCCTTCCTCCTCCTTTCCTTAGCCCTCTGAGTTACAGGGCCGGACTCCACCCCGGAGACACGGCCACTGCTGCTTCCCCCAGGCGGGCTGTCCCCCCCAGCAGTACTCAGGCAGGAGTACTTGTTGTGTAGGGGCACATCCACCGGGGTGCTCTCAATCACCCGAGCTTTACCCTTCCTGGCCGTCACCCACTTGGCCTCCTCCCATGGCCCTAGTGTGACCACCTGATGATAGCTCTTGTCTATCACCTCCTCATTCTCCCTTAACAGCCTAAGATCGTCAAGCTGCAGTTCCAGCTCCTTAACACGGTCCCTCAGGAACCACAGCTCGACACACCCCTCACAGATGTGGATGTCCGGGAGGCCAGGTGCCTCCAGGACCTCCCACATACTGCACTGCGAGCAACACACTGGCTTCACACTCATATTTCACCCTTTCTACCAAGGTACACGGAGAAAAGTAAATTAGAAATTTAAAAAAAAGAAACTCATCCCTGCTCGCCCTTTCCCCCAGAAGCCCTGTGAGCCAAAGCCCTTACAGCTTTCACTCTGCTTCCCACTCACTCCCCTACCCGCTCCCGACACTGCCCGCTCAAAAGTGTGGCCTGATTTTATACCCTCCAAAAACCATCCCAGGCTTCTCCTGGGCCTACTTCCTGTTTTGGATAAAAAAAACCTCCGATTTTTTGTTGTACCATCAGTTAGATCTGGGTGTTGGTACAGTCAGTTACAGCTGGTTATCTGTAGAGTCAGTTAGAGCTGGGTGTCTGTGTGGTCAGTTAGATCTGGGTGTTGAAACATAGAAACATAGAAACCCTACAGTGCAGAAGGAGGCCATTCGGCCCATTGAGTCTGCACCGACCACAATCCCACCCAGGCCCTACCCCCACATATTTTACCCGCTAATCCCTCTAACCTACGCATCCCAGGACTCTAAGGGACAATTTTTAACCTGGCCAATCAACCTAACCCGCACATCTTTGGACTGTGGGAGGAAACCGGAGCACCCGGAGGAAACCCACGCAGACACGAGGAGAATGTGCAAACTCCACACAGACAGTGACCCGAGCCGGGAATCGAACCCGGGACCCTGGAGCTGTGAAGCAGCAGTGCTAACCACTGTGCTACCGTGCCGCCTACAATCGTGTTGTACGGTCATTTGGAACTGGGTGTCTGTACTGTCAGATAGAGCTGGGTGTTGTACAGTCAGATAGAACTGGGTGTTGTACTGTCAGTTAGAGCTGGGTGTCGTACAGTCAGATAGAGCTGGGTGTTGTACAGTCAGATAGAGCTGGGTGTTGTACAGTCAGATAGAGCTGGGTGTTGTACTGTCAGATAGAGCTGGGTGTTGTACAGTCAGATAGAGCTGGGTGTTGTACAGTCAGATAGAGCTGGGTGTTGTACAGTCAGATAGAGCTGGGTGTTGTACTGTCAGTTAGAGCTGGGTGTCGTACAGTCAGTGAGAGCTGGGTGTCTGTGCAGTCAGTTAGAGCTTTGTGTCTGTATAGTCTGTTAGGGCATGGTATTTGTACCGTCAGTTTGATGTGGTTGTACAGTACAGTTAGAGATGTGTGTTGTACAGTCAGTTCGAGCTGGGTGTCTGTACAGTCAGTTAGAGCTTGTTTTTGTACAGTCAGTTAGCGCTGGGTGTTGTACAGTCAGTTAGAGCTGGGTCTCCGTACAGTCAGTTAGAGCTGTGTGTTGTACAGTCAGTTAGCGCTGGGTGTTGTACAGTCAGTTAGAGCTGGGTCTCCGTACAGTCAGTTAGAGCTGTGTGTTGTACAGTCAGTTAGAGCTGGGTCTCCGTACAGTCAGTTAGAGCTGTGTGTTGTACAGTCAGTTAGAGCTGGGTGTTGTACAGTCAGTTAGAGCTGGGTCTCCGTACAGTCAGTTAGAGCTGGGTGTTGTCCAGTCAGTTAGAGCTGGGTCTCCGTACAGTCAGTTAGAGCTGTGTGTTGTACAGTCAGTTAGCGCTGGGTGTTGTACAGTCAGTTAGAGCTGGGTCTCCGTACAGTCAGTTAGAGCTGTGTGTTGTACAGTCAGTTAGAGCTGGGTCTCCGTACAGTCAGTTAGAGCTGTGTGTTGTACAGTCAGTTAGAGCTGGGTGTTGTACAGTCAGTTAGAGCTGGGTCTCCGTACAGTCAGTTAGAGCTGTGTGTTGTACAGTCAGTTAGAGCTGTGTGTTGTACAGTCAGTTAGAGCTGTGTGTTGTACAGTCAGTTAGAGCTGTGTGTTGTACAGTCAGTTAGAGCTGGTTGTTGTACAGTCAGTTAGAGCTGGGTGTTGTACAGTCAGTTAGAGCTGGTTGTTGTACAGTCAGTTAGAGCTGGGTGTTGTACAGTCAGTTAGAGCTGGGTGTTATACAGTCAGTTAGAGCTGGTTGTTGTACAGTCAGTTAGAGCTGGGTGTTGTTCAGTCAGTTAGAGCTGTGTGTTGTACAGTCAGTTAGAGCTGGGTGTTGTACAGTCAGTTAGAGCTGGTTGTTGTACAGTCAGTTAGAGCTGGGTGTTGTTCAGTCAGTTAGAGCTGTGTGTTGTACAGTCAGTTAGAGCTGGGTGTTGTACAGTCAGTTAGAGCTGTGTGTTGTACAGTCAGTTAGAGCTGTGTGTTGTACAGTCAGTTAGAGCTGTGTGTTGTACAGTCAGTTAGAGCTGTGTGTTGTACAGTCAGTTAGAGCTGGGTGTTGTACAGTCAGTTAGAGCTGTGTGTTGTACAGTCAGTTAGAGCTGTGTGTTGTACAGTCAGTTAGAGCTGGGTGTTGTACAGTCAGTTAGAGCTGGGTGTTGTAAAGTCAGTTAGAGCTGTGTGTTGTACAGTCAGTTAGAGCTGTGTGTCTGTACAGTCAGTTAGAGCTGTGTGTTGTACAGTCAGTTAGAGCTGGGTGTTGTACAGTCAGTTAGAGCTGTGTGTTGTACAGTCAGTTAGAGCTGTGTGTTGTACAGTCAGTTAGAGCTGGGTGTTGTACAGTCAGTTAGAGCTGTGTGTTGTACAGTCAGTTAGAGCTGTGTGTTGTACAGTCAGTTAGAGCTGGGTGTTGTACAGTCAGTTAGAGCTGGGTGTTGTACAGTCAGTTAGAGCTGTGTGTTGTACAGTCAGTTAGAGCTGGGTGTTGTACAGTCAGTTAGAGCTGGGTGTTGTACAGTCAGTTAGAGCTGGGTGTTGTACAGTCAGTTAGAGCTGGGTGTTGTACAGTCAGTTAGAGCTGGGTGTTGTACAGTCAGTTAGAGCTGGGTGTTGTACAGTCAGTTAGAGCTGGGTGTTGTACAGTCAGTTAGAGCTGGGTGTTGTACAGTCAGTTAGTGCTGGGTGTTGTACAGTCAGTTAGAGCTGGTTGTTGTACAGTCAGTTAGAGCTGGGTGTTGTACAGTCAGTTAGAGCTGGGTGTTGTACAGTCAGTTAGAGCTGGGTGTTGTACAGTCAGTTAGAGCTGGGTGTTGTACAGTCAGTTAGAGCTGGATGTCTGTACAGTCAGTTAAAGCTGGGTGTTGTACAGTCAGTTAGAGCTGGGTGTTGTACAGTCAGTTAAAGCTGGGTGTTGTACAGTCAGTTAGAGCTGGTTGTTGTAAAGTCAGTTAGAGCTGGGTGTTGTACAGTCAGTTAGAGCTGGGTGTTGTACAGTCAGTTAGAGCTGGGTGTTGTACAGTCAGTTAGAGCTGGATGTCTGTACAGTCAGTTAGAGCTGGGTGTTGTACAGTCAGTTAGAGCTGGGTGTTGTACAGTCAGTTAGAGCTGGGTGTTGTACAGTCAGTTAGAGCTGGGTGTTGTACAGTCAGTTAGAGCTGGTTGTTGTACAGTCAGTTAGAGCTTGGTGTTGTTCAGTCAGTTAGAGCTGGTTGTTGTACAATCAGTTAGAGCTTGGTGTTGCAGCGTCGGTTAGAGCTGGTTGTTGTAAAGTCAGTTAGAGCTGTGTGTTGTACAGTTAGTTAGAGCTTTGTGTTGTAAAGTCAGTTAGAGCTGGTTGTTGTACAGTCAGTTAGAGCTTGGTGTTGTTCAGTCAGTTAGAGCTGGTTGTTGTAAAGTCAGTTAGAACTGGTTGTTGTACAGTCAGTTAGAGCTGTGTGTTGTACAGTCAGTTAGAGCTGTGTGTTGTACAGTCAGTTAGAGCTGGGTGTTGTACAGTCAGTTAGAGCTGTGTGTTGTACAGTCAGTTAGAGCTGGGTGTTGTTCAGTCAGTTAGAGCTGGATGTCCGCTCAGTCAGTTAGAGATGGGTGTTTTACAGTCAGTTAGAGCTGTGTGTTGTACAGTCAGTTAGACCTGGTTGTTGTACAGTCAGTTAGAGCTGGGTGTTGTACAGTCAGTTAGAGCTGGGTGTTGTACAGTCAGTCAGAGCTGGTTGTTGTACAGTCAGTTAGAGCTTGGTGTTGTTCAGTCAGTTAGAGCTGGGTGTCTATACAGTCAGTTAGAGCTGGTTGTTGTACAGTCAGTTAGAGCTGGGTGTTGTACAGTCAGTTAGAGCTGGATGTCCGTTCAGTCATTTAGAGCTGGGTGTTGTACAGTCAGTTAGAGCTGGGTGTTGTACAGTCAGTTAGAGCTGGTTGTTGTACAGTCAGTTAGAGCTGGGTGTTGTACAGTCAGTTAGAGCTGGGTGTTGTACAGTCAGTTAGAGCTGGTTGTTTTACAGTCAGTTAGAGCTGGTTGTTGTACAGTCAGTTAGAGCTGGGTGTTGTACAGTCAGTTAGAGCTGGGTGTTGTACAGTCAGTTAGAGCTGGGTGTTGTAAAGTCAGTTAGAGCTGTGTGTTGTACAGTCAGTTAGAGCTGGGTGTTGTACAGTCAGTTAGAGCTGGGTGTTGTACAGTCAGTTAGAGCTGGGAGTTGTACAGTCAGTTAGAGCTGGGTGTTGTACAGTCAGTTAGAGCTGGGTGTTGTACAGTCAGTTAGAGCTGGGTGTTGTACAGTCAGTTAGAGCTGGGTGTTGTAAAGTCAGTTAGAGCTGTGTGTTGTACAGTCAGTTAGAGCTGGTTGTTGTACAGTCAGTTAGAGCTGGTTGTTGTACAGTCAGTTAGAGCTTGGTGTTGTTCAGTCAGTTAGAGCTGGTTGTTGTACAGTCAGTTAGAGCTGGTTGTTGTACAGTAAGTTAGAGCTGGTTGTTGTACAGTCAGTTAGAGCTGGGTGTTGTACAGTCAGTTAGAGCTGGATGTCCGTTCAGTCAGTTAGAGCTGGTTGTTGTACAGTCAGTTAGAGCTGGTTGTTGTACAGTCAGTTAGAGCTTGGTGTTGTTCAGTCAGTTAGAGCTGGGTGTCTATACAGTCAGTTAGAGCTGGTTGTTGTACAGTCAGTTAGAGCTGGGTGTTGTTCAGTCAGTTAGAGCTGGATGTCCGTTCAGTCATTTAGAGCTGGGTGTTGTACAGTCAGTTAGAGCTGGGTGTTGTACAGTCAGTTAGAGCTGGTTGTTGTACAGTCAGTTAGAGCTGGGTGTTGTACAGTCAGTTAGAGCTGGGTGTTGTACAGTCAGTTAGAGCTGGTTGTTTTACAGTCAGTTAGAGCTGGTTGTTGTACAGTCAGTTAGAGCTGGGTGTTGTACAGTCAGTTAGAGCTGGGTGTTTTACAGTCAGTTAGAGCTGGGTGTTGTAAAGTCAGTTAGAGCTGTGTGTTGTACAGTCAGTTAGAGCTGGGTGTTGTACAGTCAGTTAGAGCTGGATGTTGTACAGTCAGTTGGAGCTGGGAGTTGTACAGTCAGTTAGAGCTGGGTGTTGTACAGTCAGTTAGAGCTGTGTGTTGTACAGTCAGTTAGAGCTGGGTGTTGTACAGTCAGTTAGAGCTGTGTGTTGTACAGTCAGTTAGAGCTGGGTGTTGTACAGTCAGTTAGAGCTGGGTGTTGTACAGTCAGTTAGAGCTGGGTGTTGTACAGTCAGTTAGAGCTGGGAGTTGTACAGTCAGTTAGAGCTGGGTGTTGTACAGTCAGTTAGAGCTGTGTGTTGTACAGTCAGTTAGAGCTGGGAATTGTACAGTCAGTTAGAGCTGGGTGTTGTACAGTCAGTTAGAGCTGTGTGTTGTACAGTCAGTTAGAGCTGTGTGTTGTACAGTCAGTTAGAGCTGGTTGTTGTACAGTCAGTTAGAGCTGGTTGTTGTACAGTCAGTTAGAGCTTGGTGTTGTTCAGTCAGTTAGAGCTGGTTGTTGTACAGTCAGTTAGAGCTGGTTGTTGTACAGTAAGTTAGAGCTGGCTGTTGTACAGTCAGTTAGAGCTGGGTGTTGTACAGTCAGTTAGAGCTGGATGTCCGTTCAGTCAGTTTGAGCTGGTTGTTGTACAGTCAGTTAGAGCTGGGTGTTGTACAGTCAGTTAGAGCTGGTTGTTTTACAGTCAGTTAGAGCTGGGTGTTGTACAGTCAGTTAGAGCTGGGTGTTGTACAGTCAGTTAGAGCTGGGTGTTGTAAAGTCAGTTAGAGCTGTGTGTTGTACAGTCAGTTAGAGCTGGGTGTTGTACAGTCAGTTAGAGCTGGGTGTTGTACAGTCAGTTAGAGCTGGGAGTTGTACAGTCAGTTAGAGCTGGGTGTTGTACAGTCAGTTAGAGCTGTGTGTTGTACAGTCAGTTAGAGCTGGGTGTTGTACAGTCAGTTAGAGCTGTGTGTTGTACAGTCAGTTAGAGCTGGGTGTTGTACAGTCAGTTAGAGCTGGGTGTTGTACAGTCAGTTAGAGCTGGGTGTTGTACAGTCAGTTAGAGCTGGGTGTTGTACAGTCAGTTAGAGCTGGGTGTTGTACAGTCAGTTAGAGCTGTGTGTTGTACAGACAGTTAGAGCTGGGAGTTGTACAGTCAGTTAGAGCTGGGAGTTGTACAGTCAGTTAGAGCTGGGTGTTGTACAGTCAGTTAGAGCTGTGTGTTGTACAGTCAGTTAGAGCTGGTTGTTGTACAGTCAGTTAGAGCTGGTTGTTGTACAGTCAGTTAGAGCTTGGTGTTGTTCAGTCAGTTAGAGCTGGTTGTTGTACAGTCA
The DNA here is from genome assembly GCF_964213995.1 of Mustelus asterias. Lineage (NCBI taxonomy): Eukaryota > Metazoa > Chordata > Chondrichthyes > Carcharhiniformes > Triakidae > Mustelus > Mustelus asterias. The sequence continues at coordinate 57,033 of NW_027591078.1, forward strand.
GTTAGAGCTGGTTGTTGTACAGTAAGTTAAAGCTGGTTGTTGTACAGTCAGTTAGAGCTGGGTGTTGTACAGTCAGTTAGAGCTGGATGTTGTACAGTCAGTTAGAGCTGGGTGTTGTACAGTCAGTTAGAGCTGGGTGTTGTACAGTCAGTCAGAGCTGGTTGTTGTACAGTCAGTTAGAGCTTGGTGTTGTTCAGTCAGTTAGAGCTGGGTGTCTATACAGTCAGTTAGAGCTGGTTGTTGTACAGTCAGTTAGAGCTGGGTGTTGTACAGTCAGTTAGAGCTGGATGTCCGTTCAGTCATTTAGAGCTGGGTGTTGTACAGTCAGTTAGAGCTGGGTGTTGTACAGTCAGTTAGAGCTGGTTGTTGTACAGTCAGTTAGAGCTGGGTGTTGTACAGTCAGTTAGAGCTGGGTGTTGTACAGTCAGTTAGAGCTGGTTGTTTTACAGTCAGTTAGAGCTGGTTGTTGTACAGTCAGTTAGAGCTGGGAGTTGTACAGTCAGTTAGAGCTGGGTGTTGTACAGTCAGTTAGAGCTGGGTGTTGTAAAGTCAGTTAGAGCTGTGTGTTGTACAGTCAGTTAGAGCTGGGTGTTGTACAGTCAGTTAGAGCTGGGTGTTGTACAGTCAGTTAGAGCTGGGAGTTGTACAGTCAGTTAGAGTTGGGTGTTGTACAGTCAGTTAGAGCTGTGTGTTGTACAGTCAGTTAGAGCTGTGTGTTGTACAGTCAGTTAGAGCTGTGTGTTGTACAGTCAGTTAGAGCTGGGTGTTGTACAGTCAGTTAGAGCTGGGTGTTGTACAGTCAGTTAGAGCTGGGTGTTGTACAGTCAGTTAGAGCTGGGTGTTGTACAGTCAGTTAGAGCTGGGTGTTGTACAGTCAGTTAGAGCTGTGTGTTGTACAGTCAGTTAGAGCTGGGAGTTGTACAGTCAGTTAGAGCTGGGAGTTGTACAGTCAGTTAGAGCTGGGTGTTGTACAGTCAGTTAGAGCTGTGTGTTGTACAGTCAGTTAGAGCTGGTTGTTGTACAGTCAGTTAGAGCTGGTTGTTGTACAGTCAGTTAGAGCTTGGTGTTGTTCAGTCAGTTAGAGCTGGTTGTTGTACAGTCAGTTAGAGCTGGTTGTTGTACAGTAAGTTAGAGCTGGTTGTTGTACAGTCAGTTAGAGCTGGGTGTTGTACAGTCAGTTAGAGCTGGATGTCCGTTCAGTCAGTTAGAGCTGGTTGTTGTACAGTCAGTTAGAGCTGGTTGTTGTACAGTCAGTTAGAGCTTGGTGTTGTTCAGTCAGTTAGAGCTGGGTGTCTATACAGTCAGTTAGAGCTGGTTGTTGTACAGTCAGTTAGAGCTGGGTGTTGTTCAGTCAGTTAGAGCTGGATGTCCGTTCAGTCATTTAGAGCTGGGTGTTGTACAGTCAGTTAGAGCTGGGTGTTGTACAGTCAGTTAGAGCTGGTTGTTGTACAGTCAGTTAGAGCTGGGTGTTGTACAGTCAGTTAGAGCTGGGTGTTGTACAGTCAGTTAGAGCTGGTTGTTTTACAGTCAGTTAGAGCTGGTTGTTGTACAGTCAGTTAGAGCTGGGTGTTGTACAGTCAGTTAGAGCTGGGTGTTTTACAGTCAGTTAGAGCTGGGTGTTGTAAAGTCAGTTAGAGCTGTGTGTTGTACAGTCAGTTAGAGCTGGGTGTTGTACAGTCAGTTAGAGCTGGATGTTGTACAGTCAGTTGGAGCTGGGAGTTGTACAGTCAGTTAGAGCTGGGTGTTGTACAGTCAGTTAGAGCTGTGTGTTGTACAGTCAGTTAGAGCTGGGTGTTGTACAGTCAGTTAGAGCTGTGTGTTGTACAGTCAGTTAGAGCTGGGTGTTGTACAGTCAGTTAGAGCTGGGTGTTGTACAGTCAGTTAGAGCTGGGTGTTGTACAGTCAGTTAGAGCTGGGTGTTGTACAGTCAGTTAGAGCTGGGTGTTGTACAGTCAGTTAGAGCTGTGTGTTGTACAGTCAGTTAGAGCTGGGAATTGTACAGTCAGTTAGAGCTGGGTGTTGTACAGTCAGTTAGAGCTGTGTGTTGTACAGTCAGTTAGAGCTGTGTGTTGTACAGTCAGTTAGAGCTGGTTGTTGTACAGTCAGTTAGAGCTGGTTGTTGTACAGTCAGTTAGAGCTTGGTGTTGTTCAGTCAGTTAGAGCTGGTTGTTGTACAGTCAGTTAGAGCTGGTTGTTGTACAGTAAGTTAGAGCTGGCTGTTGTACAGTCAGTTAGAGCTGGGTGTTGTACAGTCAGTTAGAGCTGGATGTCCGTTCAGTCAGTTTGAGCTGGTTGTTGTACAGTCAGTTAGAGCTGGTTGTTGTACAGTCAGTTAGAGCTTGGTGTTGTTCAGTCAGTTAGAGCTGGGTTTTGTACAGTCAGTTAGAGCTGTGTGTTGTACAGTCAGTTAGAGCTGGGTGTTGTACAGTCAGTTAGAGCTTGGTGTTGTACAGTCAGTTAGAGCTGGGAGTTGTACAGTCAGTTAGAGCTGGTTGTTGTACAGTCAGTTAGAGCTGGTTGTTGTACAGTCAGTTAGAGCTTGGTGTTGTTCAGTCAGTTAGAGCTGGGTGTTGTACAGTCAGTTAGAGCTGTGTGTTGTACAGTCAGTTAGAGCTGGGTGTTGTACAGTCAGTTAGAGCTTGGTGTTGTACAGTCAGTTAGAGCTGGGAGTTGTACAGTCAGTTAGAGCTGGTTGTTGTACAGTCAGTTAGAGCTGGTTGTTGTACAGTCAGTTAGAGCTTGGTGTTGTTCAGTCAGTTAGAGCTGGGTGTTGTACAGTCAGTTAGAGCTGTGTGTTGTACAGTCAGTTAGAGCTGGTTGTTGTACAGTCAGTTAGAGCTTGGTGCTGTTCAGTCAGTTAGAGCTGGTTGTTGTAAAGTCAGTTAGAGCTGTGTGTTGTACAGTCAGTTAGAGCTGGTTGTTGTACAGTCAGTTAGAGCTGTGTGTTGTACAGTCAGTTAGAGTTGGTTGTTGTACAGTCAGTTAGAGCTTGGTGTTGTTCAGTCAGTTAGAGCTGGTTGTTGTAAAGTCAGTTAGAGCTGTGTGTTGTACAGTCAGTTAGAGCTGGTTGTTGTACAGTCAGTTAGAGCTGGGTGTTGTAAAGTCAGTTAGAGCTGTGTGTTGTACAGTCAGTTAGAGCTGGGTGTTGTACAGTCAGTTAGAGCTGGTTGTTGTAAAGTCAGTTAGAGCTGTGTGTTGTACAGTCAGTTAGAGCTGGTTGTTGTACAGTCAGTTAGAGCTGGTTGTTGTACAGTCAGTTAGAGCTGGGTGTTGTACAGTCAGTTAGAGCTGTGTGTTGTACAGTCAGTTAGAGCTGGTTGTTGTACAGTCAGTTAGAGCTGGGTGTTGTACAGTCAGTTAGAGCTGGGTGTCTCTACAGTCAGTTAGAGCTGGGTGTTGTACAGTCAGTTAGAGCTGGGTGTCTCTACAGTCAGTTAGAGCTGGTTGTTGTACAGTCAGTTAGAGCTGGTTGTTGTACAGTCAGTTAGAGCTGGGTGTTGTACAGTCAGTTAGAGCTGTGTGTTGTACAGTCAGTTAGAGCTGGTTGTTGTACAGTCAGTTATAGCTGGGTGTTGTACAGTCAGTTAGAGCTGGGTGTTATACAGTCGGTTAGAGCTGGGTGTTGTACAGTCAGTTAGAACTGGTTGTTGTACAGTCAGTTAGAGCTGGGTGTTGAAGCGTCAGCTAAAGCTGGATGTTATGCAGTGAGCTCGACCTGGGTGTCTGAACAGTCAGTTGGAACTGTGTGTTTAACAGTCAGTCAGAGCTGGGTGTCTGTACAGTCAGTTAGAGCTGGGTGTTCTACAGTCAGTTACAGCTACATTTTGTGTGCAGTCTGTTAAAGCTGGGTGTTGTTCAGTCAGTTAGCGCTGCCTTTCGTGTACAGTCAGTTAGAGCTGGGTGTTGTACAGTCAGTTAGTGCTGGGTGTTGTACTGTCAGTTAGAGCTGCGTGTTGTGTACAGTGAGTTTGAGCTGGATCTCCTTACTGTCACTTAGAATTGGGAGTTTTACAGTCAGTTAGAGCTGGGTGTTGTAACGTTCAGTTAGAGCTGGGTGTTGTACAGTCAATTAGAGCTGGTTGTTGTACAGTCAGTTAGAGCTGGTTGTTGTACAGTCAGTTAGAGCTGGGAGTTGTACAGTCAGTTAGAGCTGGTTGTTGTACAGTCAGATGGAGCTGTGTGTTGTACTGTCAGTTAAAGTTGGGTGTTGTAATGTCAGCTAGATCTGTGTGTTGTACAGTCAGTTAGAGCTGGGTGTTTTACAGTCAGTTAGAGCTGTGTGTTGTAAAGTCAGTTAGAGCTGTGTGTTGTACAGTCAGTTAGAGCTGTGTGTTGTACAGTCAGTTAGATCTGGTTGTTGTACAGTCAGTTAGAGCTTGGTGTTGTACAGTCAGTTAGAGCTGGTTGTTGTACAGTCAGTTAGAGCTGGTTGTTGTACAGTCAGTTAGAGCTGGGTGTTGTTCAGTCAGTTAGAGCTGGTTGTTGTAAAGTCAGTTAGAGCTGTGTGTTGTACAGTCTGTTAGAGCTGGTTGTTGTACAGTCAGTTAGAGCTGGGTGTTGTACAGTCAGTTAGAGCTGGGTGTTGTACAGTCAGTTAGAGCTGTGTGTTGTATAGTCAGTTAGAGCTGGGTGTTGTACAGTCAGTTAGAGCTGTGTGTTGTACAGTCAGTTAGAGCTTGGTGTTGTCGGGTCAATTATAGCTGGGTGTTGTACAGTCAGTGAAAGCTGGGTATCTGTAAAGTCAGTGAGACCTGGGTGTTGTACAGTCAGATAGAGCTGAGTGTTTCACAGTCAGTTAGATCTGGGTGTAGTACTGTCAGTTAGATTTGGGTGTAGTAGAGTCAGTTAGAGCTGGGTGTCTGTGCAGTCAGTTAGAGCTGGTTGTTGTACAGTCAGTTAGAGCTGGGTGTTGTGCAGTCAGTTAGAGCTGGGTGTTGTAATGTCAGCTAGATCTGTGTGTTGTACAGTCAGTTAGAGCTGGGTGTTTTACAGTCAGTTAGAGCTGTGTGTTGTAAAGTCAGTTAGAGCTGTGTGTTGTACAGTCAGTTAGAGCTGTGTGTTGTACAGTCAGTTAGATCTGGTTGTTGTACAGTCAGTTAGAGCTGGGTGTTGTACAGTCAGTTAGAGCTGAGTGTTTCACAGTCAGTTAGATCTGGGTGTAGTACTGTCAGTTAGATTTGGGTGTAGTAGAGTCAGTTAGAGCTGGGTGTCTGTGCAGTCAGTTAGAGCTGGTTGTTGTACAGTCAGTTAGAGCTGGGTGTTGTGCAGTCAGTTAGAGCTGGGTGTTGTAATGTCAGCTAGATCTGTGTGTTGTACAGTCAGTTAGAGCTGGGTGTTTTACAGTCAGTTAGAGCTGTGTGTTGTAAAGTCAGTTAGAGCTGTGTGTTGTACAGTCAGTTAGAGCTGTGTGTTGTACAGTCAGTTAGATCTGGTTGTTGTACAGTCAGTTAGAGCTGGGTGTTGTACAGTCAGTTCGAACTGTGTGTTGTACAGTCAGTTCGAACTGTGTGTTGTACAGTCAGTTAAAGCTGGGTGTCTGTGCAGTCAGTTAGATAGAAACATAGAAACATAGAAAAGCTACAGCACAAACAGGCCCTTCGGCCGAACACATCCCTACCTTCTAGACCTACCTATAACCCTCCATCCTATTAAGCTCCATGTACTCATCCAGGAGTCTCTTAAAAGACCCTATTGAGTTTGCCTCCACCACCACTGACGGCAGCCGATTCCACTCGCCCACCACCCTCTGTGTGAAAAACGTACCCCTAACATCTCCCCTGTACCTACCCCCCAGCACCTTAAACCTGTGTCCTCTCGTAGCAGACATTTCCACCCTGGGAAAAAGCCTCTGAGAGTCCACCCGATCTATGCCTCTCAACATCTTATAGACCTCTATTAGGTCTCCTCTCATCCTTCATATCTCCAAGGAGAAAAGACCGAGCACCCTCAGCCTATTCTCATAAGGCATGCCACTCAATCCAGGCAACATCCTTGTAAATCGCCTCTGCACCCTTTCAATCTTTTCCACATCCTTCCTGTAATGAGGCGAACAGAACTGAGCACAGTACTCCAAGTGGGGTCTGACTAGGGTCTTATAAAGCTGCATCATTAACCCCGGACTCCTCAACTCAATCCCTCGATTGATAAAGGCCAGCACACCATACGCCTTCTTAACCACCTCCTCCACCTGCGGGGCCGATTTCAGAGTCCTATGGACCCGGACCCCAAGGTCCTTCTGATCCTCTACAGTACTAAGAGTCTTTCCCTTTATATTGTACTCCTTCATCCCATTTGACCTACCAAAATGGACCACGACGCATTTATCTGGGTTGAAGTCCATCTGCCACTCGTCCGCCCAGTCTTGCATCCTACCTATGTCCCTCTGTAACTTCTGACATCCCTCCAGACTATCCACAACCCCACCAACGTTCGTGTCGTCGGCAAACTTACCAACCCATCCCTCCAATTCCTCATCCAGGTCATTTATGAAAATGACAAACAGCATGGGTCCCAGAACAGATCCCTGGGGCACACCACTGGTGACCGACCTCCATTTAGAAAAAGACCCATCTATACCCACTCTCTGCCTCCTTTGGGCAAGCCAGTTCTGGATCCACCGGGCAGCAGCCCCTTGGATCCCATGCCCTCTCACTTTTTCTAGAAGCCTTGCATGGGAGACCTTATCGAACGCCTTGCTAAAATCCATATAAACCACATCTACCGCCTTCCCTTCGTCAATGTGTTTAGTCACATTTTCGAAGAACTCCACCAGGCTTCTAAGGCACAATCTGCCCTTGACAAAGCCATGCTGAGTATTCTTGAGCATACTAAACCTCTCTAAATGCTCATATATCCTGTCCCTCAGGATCTTCTCCATCAGTTTACCAACCACTGAGGTTAGACTCACCGGTCGGTAATTACCTGGGCTATCCCTATTCCCCTTCTTGAAAATAGGAACCACATCCGCAATCCTCCAGCACCTCTCCCGTCTCCAACGACGACGCAAAGGTCATCGCCAGAGGCTCTGCAATCTCCTCCCTCACCTCCCACAGTAACCTGGGGTACATCCCATCCAGACCTGGCGACTTATCTATCTTGATGCCATTCAAAGATTCCAGCGCAACCTCTTTCTTAAAGTCCACATACTCAATCCTTTCGGTCCACCGCACACCCGCAGTACATCCACCCAGGTCCTTCTCCTCTGTGAAAACTGAGGCAAAATACTCATTGAGCACCTCTGCCATTTCTACTGGTTCCGTACAGACTTTCCCGCCTTCACCTTTTATAGGCCCTATTCCGTCACGTCTCATCCTTTTACTCTTCACATATTTATAGAACGCCTTAGGGTTCTCCTTAATCCTACCTGCCAGGGCCTTCTCATGACCCCTTCTGGCTCTCCTAATTTCCTTCTTTAGTCCCTTCCTACAAGCCGTATACTCTTCTAAATCCCTATCTTCGCCAAGCTCTCTGAGCCTTTTGTACACTTTCCTTTTCTTCTCGACTAGGTCCCGCACAGCTTTCGTGCACCACGGTTCCTTTAACCGACCAACACCTCCCTGTCTGCTCGGAACGTTGACCTGTAGAACTCTAGACAGACATTCCTTGAAAAACTGCCACCTCTCTTCAGTACATTTCCCCGAGAATACCTCCTTCCAATTTACTCCTCTAATTTGCTGTCTAATGTCTTCATATTTCCCCTTATTCCATATAAACACTTTCCTAGTTTGCCTGATCCTCTCTTTTTCCAATGCAAGCCTAAAGGAGATAGAGTTATGATCGCTATCCCCAAGATGCTCTCCCACTGAGAGATCTGACACCTGTCCAGGTTCATTGGTCAGTATCAGATCAAGTACAGCCTCTCCTCTTGTAGGCTTGTCCACATGCTGTGTCAGGAAACCCTCCTGAACACACCTAACGAACTCCTCCCCATCCAATCCCCTTACCCTAGGGATATTCCAATCTTTGTTTGGGAAATTAAAGTCTCCCATCACAACAATTCTGCTATTACTGCATCTCTCTGGGATCTGTTTCCCTATCTGCTCCTCCACCTCCCTGTTACTATTGGGCGGCCTATAGAAAACTCCCAGCAAAGTGACCGGCCCCTTCCCACTCTGAACTTCCACCCACAGAGACATGGTGGACAATCCCTCCATAGCATACACCTTCTCTACAGCTGTGACACTATTCCTGATCAGCAGTGCCACTCCACCCCCTCTCTTGCCTCCCTCCCTGTCTTTCCTGAAACATCTGAATCCCGGCACCTGTAGTATCCAGTCCTGTCCCTGAGACATCCAAGTCTCCGTAATGGCCACCACATCACACTTCCAGGCATCGATCCACACTCTGAGCTCATCCCCTTTATTCACTATACTCCTGGCATTAAAGTAGACACATCTCAATCCTTTGGTCTGACCTCTCCCCTTCTCTATTCCCTGTCCATCCACCCTCTTGCACTGCCTATAACCCTTCTCTGTTTGCGAGCTACCTTCCTCACTCTCAGTCACCTCATTTTGATCCCCTCCCCCCAACCTATCTAGTTTAAACTCTCCCCTAGGCCTTAGCCAACCTTCCTGCCAGGATATTGGTCCCCCTGGGATTCAAGTGCCACCCGTTGTGTGTGTACAGGTCACACCTGCCCCTAAAGAGGTCCCAATGGTCCAGGAACCTGAATCCCTGCCCCCTGCACCAGTCCCTCAGCCACACATTCATCCTCCACCTCACTCCATTCCTGCCCTCACCTTCCCGTGGCACAGGCAGCAATCCCGAGATTACTACCTTTGCTTTCCTCTTTCTCAGCTGTCTCCCTAATTCCCTATACTCTCTTTTCATGACCCCTTCCCCCTTCCTACCCACATCAGCGGTCCCAATATGTACCGCTACCTCCGGCTCCTCTCCCTCCCACCTCAGGACTTCCAGGAGTCAACCAGCGACATCCTGGACCCCGGCCTCAGGGAGGCAGACCACCATGCGAGACTCCCGCCTGCCTCCGCAAAATCGCCTGTCCGTCCCCCTGACTGTCGAGTCCCCGATTAATACCGCCTTCCTCCTCCTTTCCTTAGCCCTCTGAGTTACAGGGCCGGACTCCACCCCGGAGACACGGCCACTGCTGCTTCCCCCAGGCGGGCTGTCCCCCCCAGCAGTACTCAGGCAGGAGTACTTGTTGTGTAGGGGCACATCCACCGGGGTGCTCTCAATCACCCGAGCTTTACCCTTCCTGGCCGTCACCCACTTGGCCTCCTCCCATGGCCCTAGTGTGACCACCTGATGATAGCTCTTGTCTATCACCTCCTCATTCTCCCTTAACAGCCTAAGATCGTCAAGCTGCAGTTCCAGCTCCTTAACACGGTCCCTCAGGAACCACAGCTCGACACACCCCTCACAGATGTGGATGTCCGGGAGGCCAGGTGCCTCCAGGACCTCCCACATACTGCACTGCGAGCAACACACTGGCTTCACACTCATATTTCACCCTTTCTACCAAGGTACACGGAGAAAAGTAAATTAGAAATTTAAAAAAAAGAAACTCATCCCTGCTCGCCCTTTCCCCCAGAAGCCCTGTGAGCCAAAGCCCTTACAGCTTTCACTCTGCTTCCCACTCACTCCCCTACCTGCTCCCGACACTGCCCGCTCAAAAGTGTGGCCTGATTTTATACCCTCCAAAAACCATCCCAGGCTTCTCCTGGGCCTACTTCCTGTTTTGGATAAAAAAAACCTCCGATTTTTTGTTGTACCATCAGTTAGATCTGGGTGTTGGTACAGTCAGTTACAGCTGGTTATCTGTAGAGTCAGTTAGAGCTGGGTGTCTGTGTGGTCAGTTAGATCTGGGTGTTGAAACATAGAAACATAGAAACCCTACAGTGCAGAAGGAGGCCATTCGGCCCATTGAGTCTGCACCGACCACAATCCCACCCAGGCCCTACCCCCACATATTTTACCCGCTAATCCCTCTAACCTACGCATCCCAGGACTCTAAGGGACAATTTTTAACCTGGCCAATCAACCTAACCCGCACATCTTTGGACTGTGGGAGGAAACCGGAGCACCCGGAGGAAACCCACGCAGACACGAGGAGAATGTGCAAACTCCACACAGACAGTGACCCGAGCCGGGAATCGAACCCGGGACCCTGGAGCTGTGAAGCAGCAGTGCTAACCACTGTGCTACCGTGCCGCCTACAATCGTGTTGTACGGTCATTTGGAACTGGGTGTCTGTACTGTCAGATAGAGCTGGGTGTTGTACAGTCAGATAGAGCTGGGTGTTGTACTGTCAGTTAGAGCTGGGTGTTGTACAGTCAGATAGAGCTGGGTGTTGTACAGTCAGATAGAGCTGGGTGTTGTACAGTCAGATAGAGCTGGGTGTTGTACAGTCAGATAGAGCTGGGTGTTGTACAGTCAGATAGAGCTGGGTGTTGTACAGTCAGATAGAGCTGGGTGTTGTACTGTCAGTTAGAGCTGGGTGTCGTACAGTCAGTGAGAGCTGGGTGTCTGTGCAGTCAGTTAGAGCTTTGTGTCTGTATAGTCTGTTAGGGCATGGTATTTGTACCGTCAGTTTGATGTGGTTGTACAGTACAGTTAGAGATGTGTGTTGTACAGTCAGTTCGAGCTGGGTGTCTGTACAGTCAGTTAGAGCTTGTTTTTGTACAGTCAGTTAGCGCTGGGTGTTGTACAGTCAGTTAGAGCTGGGTCTCCGTACAGTCAGTTAGAGCTGTGTGTTGTACAGTCAGTTAGCGCTGGGTGTTGTACAGTCAGTTAGAGCTGGGTCTCCGTACAGTCAGTTAGAGCTGTGTGTTGTACAGTCAGTTCGAGCTGGGTCTCCGTACAGTCAGTTAGAGCTGTGTGTTGTACAGTCAGTTAGAGCTGGGTGTTGTACAGTCAGTTAGAGCTGGGTCTCCGTACAGTCAGTTAGAGCTGGGTGTTGTCCAGTCAGTTAGAGCTGGGTCTCCGTACAGTCAGTTAGAGCTGTGTGTTGTACAGTCAGTTAGCGCTGGGTGTTGTACAGTCAGTTAGAGCTGGGTCTCCGTACAGTCAGTTAGAGCTGTGTGTTGTACAGTCAGTTAGAGCTGGGTCTCCGTACAGTCAGTTAGAGCTGTGTGTTGTACAGTCAGTTAGAGCTGGGTGTTGTACAGTCAGTTAGAGCTGGGTCTCCGTACAGTCAGTTAGAGCTGTGTGTTGTACAGTCAGTTAGAGCTGTGTGTTGTACAGTCAGTTAGAGCTGTGTGTTGTACAGTCAGTTAGAGCTGTGTGTTGTACAGTCAGTTAGAGCTGGTTGTTGTACAGTCAGTTAGAGCTGGGTGTTGTACAGTCAGTTAGAGCTGGTTGTTGTACAGTCAGTTAGAGCTGGGTGTTGTACAGTCAGTTAGAGCTGGGTGTTATACAGTCAGTTAGAGCTGGTTGTTGTACAGTCAGTTAGAGCTGGGTGTTGTTCAGTCAGTTAGAGCTGTGTGTTGTACAGTCAGTTAGAGCTGGGTGTTGTACAGTCAGTTAGAGCTGGTTGTTGTACAGTCAGTTAGAGCTGGGTGTTGTTCAGTCAGTTAGAGCTGTGTGTTGTACAGTCAGTTAGAGCTGGGTGTTGTACAGTCAGTTAGAGCTGTGTGTTGTACAGTCAGTTAGAGCTGTGTGTTGTACAGTCAGTTAGAGCTGTGTGTTGTACAGTCAGTTAGAGCTGTGTGTTGTACAGTCAGTTAGAGCTGGGTGTTGTACAGTCAGTTAGAGCTGTGTGTTGTACAGTCAGTTAGAGCTGTGTGTTGTACAGTCAGTTAGAGCTGGGTGTTGTACAGTCAGTTAGAGCTGGGTGTTGTAAAGTCAGTTAGAGCTGTGTGTTGTACAGTCAGTTAGAGCTGTGTGTCTGTACAGTCAGTTAGAGCTGTGTGTTGTACAGTCAGTTAGAGCTGGGTGTTGTACAGTCAGTTAGAGCTGTGTGTTGTACAGTCAGTTAGAGCTGTGTGTTGTACAGTCAGTTAGAGCTGGGTGTTGTACAGTCAGTTAGAGCTGTGTGTTGTACAGTCAGTTAGAGCTGTGTGTTGTACAGTCAGTTAGAGCTGGGTGTTGTACAGTCAGTTAGAGCTGGGTGTTGTACAGTCAGTTAGAGCTGTGTGTTGTACAGTCAGTTAGAGCTGGGTGTTGTACAGTCAGTTAGAGCTGGGTGTTGTACAGTCAGTTAGAGCTGGGTGTTGTACAGTCAGTTAGAGCTGGGTGTTGTACAGTCAGTTAGAGCTGGGTGTTGTACAGTCAGTTAGAGCTGGGTGTTGTACAGTCAGTTAGAGCTGGGTGTTGTACAGTCAGTTAGAGCTGGGTGTTGTCCAGTCAGTTAGAGCTGGGTGTTGTACAGTCAGTTAGAGCTGGGTGTTGTACAGTCAGTTAGAGCTGGGTGTTGTACAGTCAGTTAGAGCTGTGTGTTGTACAGTCAGTTAGAGCTGTGTGTTGTACAGTCAGTTAGAGCTGGGTGTTATACAGTCATTTAGAGCTGGGTGTTGTACAGTCAGTTAGAGCTGTGTGTTGTACAGTCAGTTAGAGCTGTGTGTTGTACAGTCAGTTAGAGCTGTGTGTTGTACAGTCAGTTAGAGCTGGGTGTTATACAGTCATTTAGAGCTGGGTGTTGTACAGTCAGTTAGAGCTGTGTGTTGTACAGTCAGTTAGAGCTGTGTGTTGTACAGTCAGTTAGAGCTGGGTGTTGTACAGTCAGTTAGAGCTGTGTGTTGTACAGTCAGTTAGAGCTGTGTGTTGTACAGTCAGTTAGAGCTGTGTGTTTTACAGTCAGTTAGAGCTGTGTGTTGTACAGTCAGTTAGAGCTGTGTGTTGTACAGTCAGTTAGAGCTGTGTGTTGTACAGTCAGTTAGAGCTGTGTGTTTTATAGTCAGTTAGAGCTGTGTGTTGTACAGTCAGTTAGAGCTGGGTGTTGTACAGTCAGTTAGAGCTGTGTGTTTTACAGTCAGTTAGAGCTGTGTGTTGTACAGTCAGTTAGAGCTGTG